>NC_136010.1:14976479-14978979 GCF_048128805.1 Centroberyx gerrardi | reverse complement strand
AAAACATGTTTTCATCCTGTTGCATGGTAGCTCAGAGGCACCTGTAAAGACATGTGAAACTCAAATCAAAATCATAAATGACAGTGCCACTGGATTTTGGATTTTTGAATACACAAATGTCCCAGTAAGTCTCAAGTAAGTGATTAATGTTAAAAAAGTAAACAAATCAGACATTAATGTGTGATATCAAATAATTCTGCATGTTTGTGTGTGTGTATATGTTAGTTTGTAGGTATGTGTGTGTGTGTGTGTGTGTGAGTGTGTGTGTCTTCTGGGCGGGCTTATAGTAAGAGGCACGCTTCACATTACTGTTGCTCCACTTCACTTCCTGGGATAATCCTTAACACAACAGAGGGAACGGCAGGTGACCTGGACCAACCAAGATACAGTATGGGGCTCCATTAGCGCGCGCACACACACACACACACACACACACACACAAACACACACACACACACACACACCTACACACACACACACACACACACACACACACACACCCATCCATTCATAAATAATGCCAATATGACCCTCCCTTCACCCTTCACTCTTTGCCTCTGCTTTACCTCCATTTCTCTGTCTTATTTTTCTCCCTTCCCTCTCTCTTCCTCTGTTTCCCCTCCCCAACTCTTAGTGAAACATATTGTTGCCCCGCTGCCTGAGATGACAGAGTGTCATTCCTCCATGACTCCAAAGTCATCTCCTCCATTAACAGCGCAGTCTAATTAAACCCGCAAATGACAAACACGTACACACAAACACGGGCCGCGCTCTAATGGCCTGCTGCAGCAGGAGACTGATGGGCAGCTGTCTCCTGTCCATCGTCTGCTCAGATCAACCTTGAAGGGCCGAGCGAGGAGACCTGGGGGAAGTCTATTGGACCAGTGAGATAAGGCCGGGAGGTTAGGAGAGCATGGATGATGAACGATTTATATAGGCTAGCACTGAGATAACTTAATTGATTCATTAATTGACGACAATATTGCTTTTTTTAATGAGGTGATTTTTTTTTTGTTAGAATGTTTGATACATCCCTCATATATGATCTTGTCTCTTTCAAGGTTTTCCCATTATCTTTCTTTCAAAAACAGCAGGGGAAACAAACAAGAGGTGTTTTTCTGTTGTTCGACTCCAGACCAAAACAATTGGGAAACAATAACTGTCTTAGGGGATCATATCCTGCATTATTATCCTCTTATTTGCATTCGATGAAAAAGGAATAACAAGGTAGCGGAGCTGTGGCTTATCTAGAGCTCCTGTATTAACTGCTGTAGCATTAGCATTAGCAGCCTAAAGCTAACTCCCTCATGTAGCCCATATGATATGGTAATGCTACGTTGGGCATGGGCCCAAGAGAGGCGACAAAAATCAAAGCCTTGCAGACAGTCTTTCTTACTATGAAAGAAAGAGAGAGAGAGAGAGAGAGAGAGAGAGAGAGAGAGATAGATAGATGTGCCTGATGGCTTTACATTGTTGCATAACAATGTTGCTGAAACCCCACCTCTCTCCACAATGCGGTGTCCATTTGTGTTATCTCTCTCTCTCTCTCTCTCTCTCTCTCTCCCTCCCTCCCCCATTCGCCATCATCATCCACTCTGCTATCGTGGTATCCTCAAGAAACCTCAGGATGAAAAACCCTGAAATCCATTTCCATATTAGTATGAAAATATTAGAATATTTCAAAGGAATTATCCCTTCCACAAAACAGAATAAAACCCCTCTTATTCCTGCTAATCCTTCAAAGACTCTGATATTACCTGATAGGATGGTGTACAGTGTGAATGCTATCAACAAGTCAAGCCAACATAATGTAAGTAGGTCCCCACTGCCGAGATTACAGTGAGCATGTCTCCTTCCCAACTTATCTCTTCCCCTAAAACCAGCCCCCCTCTGTTCTCTCTGCGTTTCACTCCCTCTCTCTCTCTCTCTCTCTCTTGCTTTTTCCCTTTCTTTCTCTGATTCCAGTGTGAATCATTCAACTAAACCAGAAGCTATTTGTTTCCTGTCTTTTGTCCCACCAGTCTTACCACAAAAGCCTTTTACTAATTGTGTAGGGAAAAGGGTTAGGAAAAGAAAGAAAAGGAAAGGAAGACAAACTCCTGTTCTACATGGAAAGTTCTCTCAGAGGAAAATGTATATATCAGATATTTGGATCTGAAGACATTTTTTGGTGGCTTTTTGGCTTTGAAAAATTTTTTCAGCACGTTTTTGCACAATGTTTTAAACAAAATAAAAGTTATATATTATATTTATACAGTAAGATAAAGGACTAGAAATCATCTGCTGATCATCTGCTGGGTGGTTGGGTATTTAAGTATGACTAATGAGAGGTAATGCTTGTGGCAGTGTATCGGTGCTAGAGGGGAGCCTTGTGTTGTAGCAAAGTGCTTATACTGTTTATCCGTGGTAATTGGTCCTAGAGAGGAGAAGAAAATCCCAGCGACTGAGCCGCGGGACACTCAAAGCCCCTCAAGTCCAGCTCTTTTCTGGCCTGTACATA
>NC_136010.1:14948979-14973979 GCF_048128805.1 Centroberyx gerrardi | reverse complement strand
GACTGAGAGGGGGTGGGTGGGTGGGGGGGGGGGGGGGGGGTAGGCGGAGGGTGGGGTGTGGGGTGGTGGGGGTGTCCTTCCAGTGCCACCGCCGGCACAAAAACACTGAGGCATCAGCACCTCTCCCTCCACGTCCCACACTCTCTCTCTCTCTCTCTCTCTACCATCCCATCCCACCCCATCCTGTCCGCCCCGCACCCTCACACAAATATACCTTATATACAGTGACCCGGCACACAGATGCAAGGCTGCACACGGATACACCAGCACACACACACACACACACACACACACACACACACACACTTGTCTAGTCCTATTGTTTATCTCACCCCTTCCCCCCTCATGAACCTGCCCAAACAACCAAGTCTTCGGTGTCACTTAGCATCTCAGAGCACAATCTTGCTTCTGTGAGCAAATTTGAATAAAAAAAAACTGTCTAATGTTTTATCAAACCCCCTCGACCCCTCCACTGCAAGCATAATCAGACTTGAAGTATCTTCATTTTCCTTCAAGGCCCCGTTGTGGGTGTGTGTGTTTATGGCTGTATTCTTATGCTCTGTGTGTGTGAGATGGAGTGCTACAATGTGCATCAGACACATAGGCTTGCACATAGAGAGAACTTAATTAGAGAAAACAGCGCTGTCAGAAGCATTAGGCAGAGGTACGCACTTAAGGGCATATGGTTTTAGTACTATACCATCGGGTTGGAGAAAAGCACACAAACATACCTCAAAGCTCCCAGCCATGCTAATGAAATCACTCCCTTTCCATCCCGCTGAGAGCAAACACAAATGTTTACAGACATCACACAGTCTGTCCGTACTCCTGCACTGCACTGGGCTGCATTGTGAGTGGTGGTGCACAAACTGTGGTGCTACATGAATGTGTTTGTCTACATAAAGACATTGTGGAGAAGAGGCAATAAGGAACAATAGGCGGTGGTCTACAGTTGTCTATTGATAGCCGTTCTCTTTGATTTTACTGTATCTGATTCATTTTATCCTAGCCTTTTAGCCTGTATTTTAGGCTAGAATTAACATAATATTAGCTCGCAACTGCTTGAACTATATGGATCATTTGGTGTTTTCTGGAACATTCTATGGAACAAATGCCAGCATCAATGTGGGTATAAAAGGGATTACAGTGGAAATTATGTTCACTCGATCTACATACACCACCTGGTCCAAAAATGCATGTTTGTAGAGTTGCCATGTGGTGTGGAGTGCACAGTAATTCAGTTCAAAGTATGTCTTTGTTTTTGTTTGATTCTGAACGAAGTAACTGTGCCACGTTCTGTAGTAATTCAACAGAAAAATCTAATTCCACTGAGAATTGTTGGGCTATTTTAGGTGGGCATAACTCTCCATTCCATGTGCACAGCCAGGTATTTTGTTACTTTTTAAAACATGATTTTCAAGAATTTTTGAATTCTTGCAAAATTGTTCAGAAATAACGATTTGGGCATATGGCACAATTTCTGTAAAGGCAAGGCCTAGGGAACATGCAAGAATTGCTTTGAAGTTTGCTGTGCTGCTTCCAGAAACAAGGCAGACCATAACAGACGCGTATCTATAAAATTAAAATTGTATAAATTTCACCTTCTAACTAGGGAATACAAATGTATGTTTTTGTTTGTTTTACATTTTGTTTTGATTTTCTGACCAGTTTCATTTATGATATGTATACTGAGTTATTTTCATGTGCTCCTGTACTAGAATGCCAGTGCTGTAATTGACAAAGGTTTATGTATTAATCAAAATCCACAGCTGGGTATGGGGTAAAATTATCCTGATGATGATGTTTATTAGTTCTAGCAGGAAATGTAACTTGTACATCATCAACATCTGGCAAAGTGGTGACAGTACACACAATATAGTAATCATAATATCGTACTATTACAGAAGAGAATATCCACTCTCCAATGTGTCTATCTACTATCAAAAGCGAGTGAATTGTGCTCCGAAAACCTGGTCTAAATGATTATCACTCAACACACAGAGTAATAAAAACATGCTTTTTAATTTTTTACTATTAATATCTTCTAACAGCACTAACATGTTAACAGAAAGTGTTAGCACCGTCTCACTGCCTTACTACATTGTTTTAATAATTCCCCGACTCATGGCACGCCTTCATCCAAGAGAGACAAAAGGCACAATCAAAACACAGCCGACACGTAATCCCCAAACTACAACATTATCCTTATTGTAATGAAAGATAAAGGGAATGTCCGCAGATTTTGGCACATACACCAACCACTGCTTGAAGGCCACTGAGGTCAAGAAAATAGCACCATTTGAGCAAAAGAAACGACAGGTCTACCATCAAATCTGTCGTAATGTATGACTGCAGCCTGCATGCCAAATGACATATTGCCACCATGCCAACTGAAGGCCATTAAGATAATAAGGCGAAACAATAAAACACATATTTCAGCCTATAGGGGAAGTGACCACCTATCCGTCCGTGCAAAAAGGCAACCATCTCATCTAAGGCAATTAGGCTGTGTGGAGCCTGATGGAATACAGGGCCCGAGTCCTCACATCATCAGTAGCATTTGTCACATCTCATCCCCGCTGCCCTGACTGTCTCGTGGGGCCTCAGACAAGTCATGTGTCATCAGAGGGCCAATTTAAGATGCCATGGGTGGCCTGCTGTTGTGACATGCAGCTAAATTGTAAGACAGAGACTGGGGTGGAACACTTAGTCACTCGCTGACTAGCATAAACAGATCAGGCCTGTGGGGTCTGATCTAATGTATTTGAAATTGTGGCTCACTTTGTGTAAAGCAGACACACAAAGGCCACTGTAATCTAGCAGGTAGATATATTTGCAGCAGAAGCACCTGTGGAATTTGACTCACTTTGATTTATAAAGTGTTTTTAAAAATGATTGATCTGTTGGAGGATGATGCATGCCCATCAATCATAGTAACACTCACATTTTGTGGAGTTTCTAAGATAAAAAATGTTAACAGACCTATTAGAGAGATAAATGTGACATGACACTATAATCTAATTCAGTACTATTGCATTGATAATATTGCAGAATAACTTCCTCATATATTTGCTGAATAACCCAGTGTTCAATTTCAGGCTATAAGCATCTATTAGCTACTTTCAGAGTGCTGGTCTATTCATTTGCACAGAGAAAATGTGAGCTAAAATGCAATGTTTCTCTCAAAACGCAAGCATAAAAGCCCACAGTGTCTAATGCCAGTGCCAGTGTTGCAGTCAAGTCCATATTAATCCAGACCAAGATAGACCCTGGTCAGGATGAAGACCAGACCAAGACTGAGGAGTGTCAATGCCAAGGCTAATACCAGAGCAAGTCGACTGTTTTCAGAATGAGACAAATACAAATCTTTCAAAATGACAATATGTACAATCATATTACAACAGCCTGTATATTTATCTATAACTATTGTAGGCCTATAGCTACACATTGCATCATGTAGCTTACTGCACTGTATTACCTTCAAAAAAGAAGAAACACGCACAGTGACAGAAACAGACAAAATCATAAATCACAAATAATTTGTTACATTTAAGCTTTCGCAAAATAATAGCCCTATTTGATTTCAGGTATAATTTCGCATACTATATCCGAGATCCAACACAAAAATGAAAGCCCGAGTTTTTTGTCTTTCAAGAACTACACTGGCCACTCCTAACCTGCAAAACAAATTGGCCCTGTAACGTTCATTGAATTAAGTCGAGGAGGGAGACAGGAGCTGGAATCGTGTTAATAGCTGTCCGGGGTATAAGAGCCCGCCAAGGAAGCCTGCAATCACCCAAATACCCAGAGACAGGTCCTGGTGCCCCGGGCGGCTCTTGCGCCCTTCCCCTCAGCGCCACCGACCCCACTGCGTGCCAAACGGGCCCCACCAGCCCGCTGAGCTCGTTTAAACCTATCTCTTCATGTCAAAGGCTTATCATGCAAGAAGAGACACCAGGGCGCTCAGAAAGTTACCAAGTCATTTTGGGAAGGCCACTCTGTGCACCAGTGACGGGAATCATCTCATCAGCGTCATGAGAGGCGCCTGTCCTTTAAATCAGAGTTTAATTACTGTCGATTTTTTGCGATTAGCAAATGAAGGGCTACAGTTTACTTTTCATCTTAGTATTTTTAAGGTATATTTTTCGAAAACAGACCTTTTCAGTTCTGTCAAATGAAGTGTAGATTACTGGGTCATATATTAGGCTACCTCAGCAAATTGTATAACACAATCATCAACAAAACGAAATGTAGGCTATTTGAAATACTATATTTTAAAAATATTAGAATTTCATTTAAATTATATAAATTGTATTCAGTTATGGCTGGCATTTTAATTTTTCACTTTTCCTTATGCCTAATTCTAAATGTGGGTTTAACGTGTGAGTAGGCTATTGTAAATACAAAGCTGGTGGTTGTTGAAATGAAGCAAACCAGGTCCAAGCATAGATATGTGTTTTAATTATAAAGACATATAAACAATATATGAAATTCATGTTGCAACACAACCAAAATGCTTCTTCAGTGTATAGGCTGTAGTTATGTAACCATTATAATAGCCGGACTTGGAGCAAGTATTTTTCCACAGTTGTACAATACAATCATGTGAGGTGTGCAATAACAAAAAAACAAACTTGTCGATACACCTTTTCAAAAAATATATCAGCCAACATCACACTTGATTTTTCCCACATATAGCATCAGTACAGTCAGGGGAATTCCTTTCATAATTGCTGCATCTATAAATCGAGATTAGATCGCATTTCTTGGCATTTCAAGTTAACGTGTTGTTGTTGTTGAATGTTGCATAGTTTACAAATAAGAGATGATCACATTCTAAACCTTTCTAAAATGTACCCAGCAAATATCAAACTCAGAATTTGGACATGGCCTGTAGTCTCTCTTGAAGAAAATGAGCGAGAAACTGACAGTGGTTTTTGACTTTGCTTGTTGCCAGAACTAATCTTGCCGTAAGTAGGCCTAAACAGTTTATTTCCTATGTAGCGTTTGTTAAATCTGGATGAAACATTGCAGTAGTTATTTAAACATATCTTAAGATTACGCATCAGACTAAAAATCCTTTTTTTCCACAGAATGCTTTTAAAATAACTAGAGTGGGAGAGAGACCGACATGGATGCAGTAGGTAAAAGTTCAGGTAGGAGAATGAAACCAAATCAAGGCTTGTCGTTACAGTGTTTGAAGAGACTCGACGGTGTCCCGGAATAAGTAGTGCACTTTTCGGCACAGGTTGCGAGTGCGGAACCCGAGAAAGGGTAGACGGCAGCCTGTCCAAAGGGCGCCAGGGCGGTGGGGATTGGTGAAGTTATGGTCTGTCCCTGGTTCAGATACGCCACCAGCCGCCTCATCTCCTCCAGAGCCTGAGCCTGCATGAGGATATAGTTCTTGGCCAGGAGGAGAGTGGCTATTTTGGAGAGTTTTCTCACCGAGGGGCTGTGGGCGTAGGGGATAACGGAGCGCAGGCCGTCCAGCGCGTCGTTCAGGTCGTGCATCCTCCTTCTCTCCCGGGCGTTGATGCTGAGCCGCAGGGACCGCTGCTCCTTGGGCTTCTTGGCGAGGGGCCCCCCGGGCTTGTCGTCCCCAAACGCCGAGCCCCTCTTCCGGGACTCCAGCGTGTCAAAGCCGTCCTCGTCGTCGCTCGTTTGCTCCCCGCCGCTCTCGTTGGACTTCGCGGTCTGCCCGGAGAGGAAGTCGGCGGCCGGTGTGAGCGGGTACCGGCCGGGACTTCCAGCACCATGGCCAGCGCCAAACCCGAAGGCTGACTGGCCGTAGCGCTGCGTCAGGTCGAGGAGCGTGTCGTTGCTGATGGACTTCAGCAGGTTCTCTTCTCCGGCATTCATTTTCTCTCTTCCAAAACAAATTCTCACTAGTAAAGTCTACTCGTCCCTGTTTTTTTTTTCTTCTCTGTTTTTTGTTTTGAAGACTGTAGGCTGTACTCACGTAGTTCTCTCCAAGAGTTCCTGTTTTCTAGGAGTTCCTCTTTGCCCTCACTCCTTTCCTCTTTCAATGCACTGACTCTTCAAGAAGGAGGCTGTGAATCTGAATATGAGCCTCTACATGTATTCACCTCCTCTGTACACAGCGCTCCCCCCTTGCGCGCATAGCCCACGTTCAACAACACTTCTCTAATTGTGTTCGGTGAGACCGGAGCGCTCGTGTCCCCCCGTCGGTTCCTCGCGCGCGTCTTCTTGCCCTCCCTCGCCTTGGGCAGATTGTGACTCGCGCTCTATCCTACTCGCGAGTTAGTAGGAGCACGAGGCCCGCCGGGATTATCTGCCCGTCCAATCAGGGGGGCGTTTTAATTAACTCGGGTAGAGCGCAGGTCTGCTCCCAATTTCAATCATAATCGTGATAATTGCAACACAAACTGACGTCCAGCCCAGCTGTGTCTATTATTCTATTATATTGTCTATTATATTATATTCAAACCTGTCTGACAAAACATGGAGGTCACTTCCTCTAATGCACTTTAATAAAACCAACTTAAAAAGTACGATTTTTTAAATTTTATGGATATTTTAGCTATAGCTTCACACCTGGCGAATATCTAAGTTTTTGTGCAGCTTCATTCCACATTCAGTAGAAAATATTGGAATAATGGGCGCGTTCTGTAAGTAACTGCGTTACTGCAGCAGTAATCAGTTATTATGAGAAGTATCCACCTGCCTATAGTCGCTGTCCATTCAGCACCACGTGCACACTTTAACATTAAGCTCGCACCCTTATCCAGACACACACTAAGTGACCAGGCAGGGGTTCAATGTCTTGCTAAAGAACAATTTGACAGGATAGGTTGGCTGTTGTGAGGTTTGAACCTGAGACCTTCTGGTTACGGGACGGTCCCTCTAAAATGCCAAGTCACCTCGTCACCCGAGAAACAGAGTAACGGACCCGGACTGTAACCTTTTGCTCGGGAATCTGTGTATTCAAACAGTGATATTTGTGATAATACTGTCTCTGCCTTATCACTGACGGAGCGTTTGAGGTCAACAGAGAGACAGACAGAGACAGACAGACAGACAGACAGACAGACAGACAGAAACAAAAAGACAGTGATAGAGACAGGGAGACTCCCTGGGTGGTATTTCAGTTGTGTATAGCCTGTCCTGGACGGATCCCAGAAACAGAGCTTAGTGAAGGAAGAGGCTCCATAGCGCGGTTCACTTTGCACATTAGCAGTGTCAGCATTGGCACCAAATGCTCAGGGACAGGTTACAGTCAATCAACTGTGCAGGTATTGGGTTCAGTGTACTTTATTGGCTAATCATTCATGGGGAAAAACAAAGAGCCTCAGTTGTCTCGGTGAAATTGATGTGTTATAGGCCTAACCCTTGCGAATAAAGAACTATATTCCTATAATACATTTCAGAAGGATATTATAGCAAGCATTTCAAGTACCTAGAGATATTATGGGGACATTGTAGTGATATCATAGGAGATAAATATACCATAAAGTACGATAAGGTCCCTATAAACTCACTATTGAATACCAGACGCATGATAAATCCCTGTAAGGATATTATAAAAACTGTAGAGAATTGTAGTGATTGTTCGTCAGGGCCTAAAGACACTCACCTGAAATAACGCAAATATAATAAGTTACAAGTCTTCCCTACAAGTAAAAGGATACCCTGAAGACTATTTCGACCCCATTAAGAAACAGGTGTGTGACTGTCACCAGCTATCAGTATGAAGTTAATAGTGATGGTGAGGCTGCCACACTGTGTCCGGTATGGCGCATTACACCATGAAGTCCAAGAAGCTCTTAGTGACCAACTTTCCATACAGCAGGTCTTTCCATAAACTCTGGATTCAGCCCATTCTGCGGTCTCAGTAGCTTTCACATTCATTATCCTAAATAATCAGAGGACGTAAGAAACATTGATTTTATATTCTGGTTTGAACTTTATTGCAAAAACAGTATAATAGTGCCACCTTGTGGAGGATGTCTGTATTGGCTTCAAACTGGTCTACTTGGGGAATGAGGGCAAAAAAGGTCATGAACAACTAGTTCATTACCATGTGGTTGTTTTTACAGCCTGCTTTTGGTTCTTATTTGTGTACTGTGACAATTTGAAAAATGCCACCAAGTCCAGAACTAACAGGGAAGAAATGTTATATAATATTTTAAAAAATGATATAATATTATATATAAAATATAGAAAATGTAAAATGGTAGCCTACGTGTAGCATTTTTAAGCATAGATATATATTATATCAAATTAATTGTGATGCCTTGGTACAATTGACACCCTGAAGAAGGCATAATGCCGAAACATGTTGGTGATCTAAAATAAGTATTTTCGTATGGAGAGAAGTGTGCAACCTTCATTATTACTTACTCTGTGCTTTGGACCGTTGATTTGCACCTTTTTATGAGTGTGCGCTCTACCTAGAGGATACCTAGAGGATTGTTTATGGTAATTGTACCAAGGCCAAGTAGTTGGCCTTGGTACAATTACCATAAACAAACAATATCCTGGTATCCTCTAGGTTAGTGTTGTGTATCTCACACCCACGCATTGTTAGTGCTTGTGTTACTCAAAATTAAGACCACATTTCCCATAAACCCTGTTGCTTCTTGTCACAAAGTGGATGTTGCTACTCCCGCCCTACATATAGCACCTAATGCTCTACATCATTGGTTTCCAAACTGGGGTCCGGGGACCATAAGAGGTACTTCAGAGGGTTCTGGGGGTCACCTACAAAATGTTAATTTTCACTGTTGTATAATTCACCCAGTGAGAGAAAGTGTAGACCTATGAATAATTATACTGATCACAAGTTTCACTCTCCCCACCGTCAGTATAGACAGACAACAGACTTGTCAGATGGGGGTTTCCGGGACAAAACCTTTATTAAATGGGGGTCTATGGTCTGAAGCGTATGTATTTGGGGGCCCTTGACACAAAGTCTAGGAATCCCTCGGCTATATATAGTAAGCACAAGTATAAACAAAAATGGGGCTCCATTCATCTTCATCTACAGAGAGTCAAATCAGCTGAGTTATCCATGAGTAAGCATACATTTATTACTGTCCAGTCATGCCTTCTCACTCACTGGGCCTTGATCACTTCAGGGAAATATGGTGGGACAGAGAGAGAGAGAGAGAGAGAGAGAGAGAGAGAGAGAGAGAGAGAGAGGGGGGGGGGGGGGGGTAACATCTACACTGCCCTACAAAGCCAAAGAGCAAAGAACAAAGAGCAAAGGGTTTTATCCTAAACACTGGTAAGTTGACCTTTAAACCAGAACAGTTGTGTTGTGGTTGCTGCCTCTGCAGGGGAGTAGGCTATCTGACAAACCGGATCACCATTGACCACATTATCTTTCGCACACTAGTTCTGTAGACTCATAAAACAGAGCAGTCAAAATGATTTTAAGGGCACAAAGGAGAGCATACTTTGGCCAGCAGATGGCAGAAAAGCTCATGAGTTGGCAAAACAGCATAAACACATCCTGTATGATATACTATATATCAGTGCATGAACATAACACAGTATATCACTCTTGATGGCAGTTATTTTTGTCTGTTGGGTCAATTAGTTATTTCTATTCATTAGTTAGTCATGCTAATCTCACCATGTCACAATAAAAAAAAAAAACGTAAAATGTGAAATGCACAGGGTGTGGAAAAGAAAGCTTCAATCTTTATGCTGTATGATAGCCTAAAAAAATAAAAACTGTCCAATTGTTGAATTATTGTACTATTACACTAGAGTAAGAAAAGTATACTGTTCAGGAAATATTTTTTAATCCATTGCGTCCAAGGTGATGACTCTAAAGTCATCACCTTTTTCCACAAGGACTGTGCTCTAAAAGCTTCTGATAGACAGAGATTGGAAGAAAGGGAGAAGTGTCAACACACCAACCAATAATACATAATGCTTGCAAAGCCTGTGCAGCAGCTCCACGTCGCCATGGTAACTGCAGGCTCAGCCGCCATACAATGGCGGCATACCATTTGGCACTGGCTCTGTGTATGTGTGTGTGTGTTGCAGGCTACATTGGGAGGCAGGCTGCGTTGCAGTGACAGTGTGTGACCAGCATGAGGCAGGAAAGTCTTTTCTATGGCGGTGAATTTGGTGGGGCTGCCGTACGTGTTGGGAACAATGCATGCACGCATGCACACAAATGCCTGTATAGACACATGCATGCACACAGACATGCAAATCGCAAACACACACAGATGTGCAAACACACATATGCAAACACACACATACGGTAGATACATACACTGTGCCACCATCATTACATTGGTGTCAATTTGTGTGATCCTATGGATGCATTGGGATTTTATGCTTTTATTCTGTAGTTACAGTGTAGATGTTTTCCATGCGTTAACTGATCTTGAGGTATTCAAAGCAAATCCAGCCTGGTTATTGCTAGTAAGCTCCACACATGAGCGTTTTCTCTCTCCAAGCTGTCTCTCCTATCCCAAATTTCAGCTGCTCTCTCTCTCTCTCTCTCTCTCTCTCTCTCTCTCTCTCTCTCTCTCTCTCTCTCTCTCTCTCTCTCACTCACTCCTCCTCTCTCTCACACACTGATCCTCTCTCTCTCTCTCTCTCTCTCACACACACACACACACACACACACACACACACACAGACGCGCACACACACGCACACACACGCACACACATCAAAGTGCTGCTCAGAGTAAAGATGGAGCAGGCTCCTTTGATCTCTCCCTGCCGACTCTGATTAATGTGTGGATTTACAGTGCAGACCTACAGGGACCTGGCAGCCATGACACCCTTCTGCTGCACTGGAATCTCACTCTCCCCTACGACCAATCAGAAGCCTCGTTCTTCCTCATTGCTCCAATCATGACGCTCGCTGGAGGAGCGCTCACAAAAGAACGAAACAATCCCAAGCGTCACACTCATCCAACCTTCAGCATCCAACCCAAAGTCTCCAAAATCCCACCGCTGTCACCAGTGGCGGGACAGCATATACCTGCATTGTCCAATCGGAGAGGTTTCACTTTTAAGTCTGCTCTCCAAATCCTCTCCCCAGTCCAAAGACTTTGCTTCATCTTAGACAAAAGACGCAGAGAAGTTACATGAGCTGGTTGGTGAATGTTTCATTCAGCCGGTCCTGGCAGTGGATTGCACTGGTGGGTGTAGTGTTGGTGTTTGGTGGGAGGTTTGCTGACGACGGCAGAGCAAGTGTTGGAAAAATTTAGCATCTAGCATCAAAGAAAGTGTTTGCGCGGCACACATTGCACATTGTACTTTGCGCATTGCACATTGCACCCACGTTTCATCACAAACCCAGCCAACATAAGTCAACAAAGTACCCACTCTTTACTCTCTCTTCACTCCTTTTACCTCAACCCTCTCTCCTCCATCCCTCCTCTCTCTCTCTCTCTCTCTCTCTCTCTAGTCTCCCTTCACTGCAGTGCAATGCAGATTTTTCACAGGGTGGGGGTATGGTGGAGATGGGCGGGGTCCCATGAATAATTGTTGAAGATATTTTTACTCTGACCCACTTTGGAGTCCCATTCGCACCCCTTAAAGGTGCCGCAGCCCTGCTCTGCCTCCGAGTCTTCGTACGATGTTCACACGGGTGCTACAAACACAAGAACAAATTCAAAAGTGCGTGTTGTGGTCTCAGGTCTGTGAGGTGAATCTCCGCAGCAGTAGAGGCTCCTGTATTTGTACTGGTCTCATGTCAGGAGAACTGGAGTGCTCTATTGGTCAGGTGGTATTGGTCTGTTGGACAATTTTTCTGTTGATCAGGAGGTAGGAGGCTACTTTTTTAGCCTAGGTTTGCTTTTCTAGAGGGGAAAAAGCATCATTCAACGTGCACACACACACACACACACACACACACAGGTGCATGGGCAAGGGCATACACACGCACAAGAGATGGGGAGTTAGAACAAGAGACTAAAATTAAACTACACTATATGGCATAATTAACACACATAATTGACACGGTGATAAGGGTTTAGAGGTGATATTATTCTTGACACTTTCTGTTAGAACACAAACACAACTGAAGATAACAAATGGTTTATTTAACATTCAACACTGCTCAATGGAGGCAGTCAATGCCATCCTGGTAAAGGCTTTGAAACACAAAGCAAAGTATCAGAGATCAGGCTCGAACATTTTCCATGATTTCAAATTTCTGAAATGCTCTTTGTTGCCAATCAGATTTCAAGCCTTTGAATTTTGAATGTGATGTTATTGCTATGATCTCATGACAATATCTCATGCCAATTCCTTCTCTTCTTCCCACAGCTGCCAACTCCTACTCCATCTCCTTCTTCCTCTTCCTCTTTTTCTTCTTCTTCTTCTTCTTCTTCTTCTTCTGCTTCTTCTTCCGCTTCTGCTTCCTCTCTTTAACGATTTAATGGCACTTGTTTTCTGTTAGGGCTTTGTCGATAGATAACTCGACACAAAAAAAACACAAAAAAAGACATGCTATGGATGCAGGAACCGATGACCTGAGGTGCGCTCCGCGTGACTGAGGAGAGATTTGACAGGCTCTTGTTGATTTCCACCTCACTTCTTATCTCTTATCTTTCCCTGCTTATCCTTCTTCCAGCTCCTCTTATATTTCTCTCCCTTTGTCTCTCTGCGCAATAGTTTCTCTTTCTGCCTCCATCTCCCATGCCCCCCTCCCTCCCTCCCTCCGCCCCCCCGACCCGCACCCTTCCCCATATCTCACAATGTGAAAAGTCACCCAGAGTTTTCCTTCTAGGGTTTTTGCGGACAGGAAGTCCATATTTAATGAAGTGACTCTCTTGTTAAAATGCTTTTAAGTGCTCCTGTGCAGGGCTCCGGGCTGGAGGGGAGGGGAGGGGAGGGGAGAGGATGGGGAGGCGGGTGGGTGGGTGGGTGGGTGGAGGGGGGGGCTGAGGCTTTTATTTATTCATTGGGCGGTTCAGTGCCTCTTCCCCGCTCCGGCTCTGTGAAGAAGGGAGCGGATTAGAGGAGTGAGTGCCCCCCACCCCTCCCTCCCCCCCCTTCCTCCCTCTCCTCCCTCTCCTCCCGCTCCCTCGCTGGCCGTGTTCCCTCCCTCGGGGGACACCCCTGCGTCAGTCCACATTAACATCCATCAGAGCATGGTCCTCTGGAGGGGGGGACGAGCCTCTGTCCCACTGAGTCACACGTACACGCATGTATGCACACGCAAACACAAGCACACGCACATACGCGCACGCTCGAGCACATGCAGGCACATGCGCACACAGAAACACGCATAGCAACAGACACGTTCTCAAAGCAACAGTCCTCATAGTTCTATATGAGTCATGGGCTCAAAGTATCTCCGTCACCCCACTGCTGTTCCTGCCTTGAGCTACACTCAGATTCACTCTCACACACACTCGCACCGGTTTTGTTTGTATGCTGCATTCAAATTGGACTTGTTTCCAGAGAGTCCTCCAACGTTTGAGTTACACAAGTGCAGCTGTCCCCTACTTGATCAGTAGGCGTATTAGCGGCAGAAAGTTTGAACAAGCATCTGAAGACTGTCGGAAAACAGACGGAGAGAAAGGAGACAGAGAGAGTGAGAGAGAGGAGAAACTTTTCTCCGAGTGAAGACTGAGATCATGCGTTGTGCTGATTCCTCTCTCTCTCTCTCTCTCTCTCTCTCTCTCTCTGTCTCTCTTTCTGTGTGTGTGTGAAGTTTGGGCTGTCTGCTCCCTCGTTATCTCTCCTCGCTCGCAGAATGGGAGGGGAAGCTGAGAGTTGGGCTGGATGAGAGAGGCATATCATTAACCAAGAGTGTTTCTACAACAAAGCGCAGACTCCATCAAATCCCACTCTTTCCCACACACTGGTGTCACACTCATCATTCTTCCTAACTGAACTACTATGTGAAAAAACTGCCCTCATTTGTCGAAGGCACACTTATCATTTTTTGTCAGCGGGCCTAATAGAAATTCATGTTAATATTTCCTCTCTCAAATCTTTGAGTATTGTGAGATGCTAATGCTCATATCTAAAATTGGATTATATTTGTCAGGGGTTGATTGATGTGTGTGTGTGTGTGTGTGTGTGTGTGTGTGTGTGTGTGTTGTGTGTGTGTGTGTGTGTGTGTCTGCGTGCGTGGGTGCTGTGTGTGTTTGGGTGCGCTTGTGAAAGCGCATGTACATGAATCCTCATTGGAGGACCTCACTGTAGCCATGCAGAGTGATGCAGATTGTTTCTACCTAATTCACCACTCTGACCTAGATTCCAAAATCGGGCACATAAAGCTGTTCACCAAAAAGAGATGCTGTTCCATGTCAACACACACGACACGCGCACATACACACACAAACATGAAAATACACGCACACACACACGCGTTTCTGTTGCATTATAGTAGCTTTAATAACAAAAGAACGTCTTGTAAATTTGTATAGTTTCTTTTACGCTGTGTCTAACCCTACATCTCTACTTTCCATTCATCACTTTTGAACTTGGAGCATCCTGACACCAGCTACTGATTCGGTCCATTCACACCGAATCACATATCTATAATTCCTCCTTTTTCTCATTTCAGAGTTTCCCCTCCTTCCCTCTCATCTTGAAATCTAACATCAAACCGAAATGTTAAAATGCTAATTCATTTTCCCAGCTAGCTCAGTTCACACAAACCTATAATTGGATTCTGCCTATTAATATAAAAGCTTTCTTCATCTATTCGATCTCACATTAGTCTTTCCACAATACACACAAATCAGCACTATTGCACTATCAGAGAGAGGAAGAGAGAGTTAGAAAGTATAATGTAGAAAAATAGAAACTAGCTGATACTGATACTTTTGGGGGCCTCATACCTTTTATGCCTCTTCCCCCGTAACACATAGCCCAATTCCAACACACACACACACACACATGCACACACACACACACACACACACACACACACACACACACACACACGTCTTACCTCAACCTGAAGAGAGGACAGTCCTCATTAGCATAGAGAAGGGCCTTATTGAATCACGCAGTAAGCCCAAACCAAGGTAGCGCAGTTAACAGAATGAGTTGGGAATTAATTAGCAACATAATGAGAGCGTGCACATCTGCCTGGTTAACGTGCGGTCAGTGGGCTCCCTCCAGACACTCTCTTTCACTTGGTTTCATTCAATCTCTCCTCCTGCCCCCCCCCCCCCCCACCCCGTTTCCCCTCCTGCGTTCACACACTGTTTCAAGCTAACCACAATCGGAGAGAAGCGAGTATGTTTGGGGCGAGTCGGAGATGCAAAGCTCAGAGGGTCAGAGGGGCGAAGCTGCACTCTGTGACCAGGACTAACCAGCTTGGTCAGACTGAGGAACAAAGGGATACAGGAGGATACCGAATGATAGATTGAGCGAAAAAGAAACAGAGAAGCAGAAAATCAGAGTGTGATGGTAGGGAAAGAGACAGACGGCCTGAGAGAGAGCACCAGATGCTGTGTGGGAGGGTTATTTAATTGATGATATCACACCTCTCCTTCCCTCTTTCTCTCTCTCCCTCTTGTTCTCCCTCTTCTCTCTCTTTCTTTCTCCAACACACACACACACACACACATTCCCAAACGCAAAGTCAAACACACACACACACACACACACACAAACGCACATACACACTGTATTTGCCCTGTCACCTCCTTACCTTGCATGACACACCGCCCACGCTTCTCCCTCCCCCCCGCTCCTCCTTGCTCTGCTCTGTCCTGCTTACCTAGGGCTCCCCAAGGATTGGCAGGGCCTGTAGCTTCTGTGGACCCAGAAAAACAAACTCCAATCAATAGCTTCTATCAGAGGGGCACAGAATAATGTCGTGCACACGTCACATCAAACAATATGATAAAGGAGATTGCTTTCAGGTTTGTCTGTGAAATGATGAAGCAGATGTGAAGAGAAAACATAAAGGACTGGAAAGGATCTTGCTTTGTGTGATAGGAAGGTGTATATGTGTTTTTTTTCGCGGTGCAGCTAACAATGGTGAAGTCAGGTGAATGAATGCAACAATGCAGTCATTTTGGTTGGGTAGTTTCGAGAGTAGAAACAACATCACCGTCGCAGCTCTCTGTTAAGCCACAGCTTTTGCTTTTTTGGCCTCTTTTACTTCTTGCTTCTCTCCACGCAGGTAGAAACTGTTCCACATGCTTCCTGCCAAAGTAGAAAAGCCCCAGAAAATGAGTCTCATTAATTAGCTTCTCATTTGTAAATGCAAATGAGCTTAATTAAAAAATAGACTCTCCTTTCGCGGGCTTCAAAGGGAGACAGTGAGGCCTAATCAGGAGGTTTGTTCAGCTGTGGCACTAATGAGACATATTTGGCCTAACGAGGGAGCGATGCCCTAATTTGTTTATGCTAATGATATGAAACAGTGCTTGTCCTTTTGGTGTATCTGGGAAGGGATCAGTCACACGCACGCCTCTGTGCGTTGTACCTTCAGGGTTTCATTCAGCGTTGTCGAGGTGCTGGGAAGGCCTCGCTGAATTGTTTCAGTAGGTTAATTGGCTTAATTAGCCTAATAGAGATCATTGGCCTGACGTCTCAATGTCAAGGCATATGTGGGTTTCTGAGGCATTTCCATACGAACATTGAGCAATGAAACTGAGTGAAGAAGATCTAGTTCCCATCAAGGCACGTTCCATATACTGTGGCAGAGATGTAAGCTAAACTTGCTCATTGTTTTCACTATATTTCATTTCACTCTCAAAGTAAAAGAGAAGTAATAACCAAAGTAAAGCAGGAGTTTTCCAAGTTCCATCTCCCAAGCTTAAGGAAGGCAGTGCAACTCTAATGCTAATGCTAAGCAGAGGACTGTTTTGTGTATATTGGTACTATTTTGTGTCTGTGCGCTGTGCTTGATTGTTGTGTAGCTACATGCATGTGGTGTGTGTTCACGCTTGTACGCACGTGTGCACGTTTGTGTATGTTTGTATGTACGTGTGCATGTGCATACGTGTGCATACATGTGCATGTGCATGTGTGAGTGTGTGTGTGTGTGTGTGTGTGTGCATGTGTGTGTGTGTGTGTGTGTGTGTGTGTGAGTGACAGGCTTCTCTCTGCTATTTTGTTCACCGTTGACTGAGTGTGAGGCCGAGTGAGACGGGAGCGTGGCTGGCCCTCACTGATAACTAGGCACAGGCAGAGCCCTGCGCTCTGTGCCTCCATTCAACACACACACACACACACACACTCACACACGCACACACACACACACACACACACACTAATTAATCCAAAAACGGAAGGAAAATCGAAAAAACACTGTCTCCACTTTTAATTGGACTGACTGTCGTCCAACCAAAAAGAAAACACAACCTCAATCATTTTCCACCATCTTGTCGCTTGTTGAATTATTGATAGATAGAGTGAACTGCACTAGAAAACGAAATGGGGTATGGGGCATGGGGCTCGGGTGTGTTTGAATGCAGTGACAAAATTTGATTATTCATGTGTGATGCATGCTGTGTGCATTTCTGTAAGAGAATGAGGAGGAGTATTGAGGTTCTACGTGGTGACTGCAGAGAAACTGTATGTGCCAGACAAGCCAGCTGGTACCTTGTTGTCTGAGTACACAATGCTCCAGTAAAAACAGAAACTGATGTAGATGAGGTAGTTAGTGAGTACGCATTCATTATTCAGTAATATTTGAAACGCTGTGTAAATGCCGACCCTCTTTCAACCAGTACACACACTAACTTCTTGACCCATTTCTACTTGGCCAATGCGAGACAAATAGAACATCTTGGAGCTTTCTATCTAAATTGCCCCATATCAAGACAGCCTTCCTGATCTTTTTGCATATAATCATCTCTTCATCTTTGTTTTCTGCATTCTGCGTTTGCCTTTCCTGCTGAAAAGCTTGTTAAATTATATCAGATTGGCTTATTTCCCAACAGTCGCTGCGGGATTTCTCAAAGAAGGTTTTGGCATCTGGGCTTTCTATTTGTCAAGATATTTGCCCAATCATAGCTCAGCGTGACAGGAGACAGAGCGCTCCTCTCCTTAACTGAACTCTGGAATGTGATTAACTGAATATAAAATGTAGTTAACAAATCCCTGCAGAAACATCAGCAAATTGTGTTACATAGGTGTATCTCTAAGTGATATTTTAGACATGGCATTGCATTGTTACTGTTGATAGCAATAATAGTGATGGGAAATTATACTTACACTCCAACATGGCCTTCTTACTATACAATACCTTAATAGAAAGATGATGAAATTTTTTGACCTCCCATGTTTTGATAGCTTGCCCAGATAATGAGATGGGGAAATCCCTGAATAGTCTACTGTGCTTTGTCAGTGACAAAACACCTTCGACTTCAACTTCTAGAGGCCAAATAAAGACCTTGAAATATTCCCCTCATCAATTAATCTCCATTCAATGACACACTGCTTTACTTAGCCAACCATTCAGCCTCCTCTCGCTGCTATAATTGTCCCAGTTAATTGCTTTTCAACTCTCTTTGATTACAAGGTCGGCTCTGAATGGCTGGAATACATGGCTCAAAGTTGGGTGCTGCTCTCTCCTCCCTCGGCCCTCCTCCTTTTCCATCTACCTCCTTTTGGCCCCCTCCCCCTGGTCACCAGAGGTCGCACCAGCCCTCCCCCGTCTCCTCTCCTCTCCTCTCCTCTCCTTTCCTCTCCTCTCCTCTCCTCTCCTCTCCTTTCCTCTCCTCTCCTCTCCTCTCCTTTCCTCTCCTCCATCCCTCCCTCCCTGCTCTCCCTGACCCTCAAGCCGAGGTATCAGTCTCGTCGGAGATGTGATTTTCATGAACCTATTCATCACGGCGACGTGTGTATATAATGGTGTTCGTTAAGTTTGATATAGTGATACATAATGAACCTGTCCACTCCCAGCCACTCGCTCTCTCAGGACGCCTGGAGCAGAGAATAAATGGACCCTGAGGGGGTTACAGTTTTACATATCTGCAATCATATTCCCTTAAGTACAAGCAGAACAATTTAGAGACAACATAATGTCTGCAAACTGAGTTGCAATGGCTTAGTTCATTGCTCTACATATAAAAAAAAATGATGTTGTTTATTATACACATTGTTTCAAATAAGACATCATTATTTCACCATAAAGTGACAGAATTTCACAGAGAAAAGAACAAATAACATAAATAGGGGAATATGGAGAAATAAAGATATATTGCTATTGCCTCTTGAAAAGAGCAACGCTATACAACTGTCCCTGACAATTTATGTACTGTTGAGGTTGGTTCAGGGAAGCAGAGGCCGTGATTGGAAAGAGGTGGGGGTTGGTGTGTGTGTGTGTGTGTGTGTATGCTGCTTCTGCGCCTTTCTCCTCTCCCTCCACAGCTCACATGGAGGCGACAGAGTCCCGCTCATTACTATACAGCACAGCCCCCAAACAAAGGCTCACGCACCAACAGTGGCGCGTGTTCAATACCGATAACTAGTGTGGCCTCTCATCTGAATTAGCTTGCAGGCCTTGACACACATTTACACCAACATGCACACACACACACACACATACAAGCACAGACACTCGCATATGCACGCACAAAGGCATACATTCAAGTCCAAGCACACGAAAAGGACACACATACTGTACATGCACACACACACAAAGGCACACCCTTATGTGCGTGCGCAAACATTTAAACACACACACACACACTCATCCTCATCCCTGCAAACTCTTGTGTCGAACAGATAGCGATTACCGGATTACTCTGCAGCCACAACTTGAATGGGCATTCAAGCTTTGCGTCGTCAGCGTTGGCTTTTGTTCTCCATGTGGAGAAGAGCGGTACAAAGCCTTCCAACATCAAAGACACAAAACAACAGAAATAGCAAATTGCGAAATACTAACTGTGATTCTGAGGGATGCCACTGGGCTGCTGCACAGAAGGACCATGCAAATAAGCAACACAGCGTTATTTCTGCTTGACTTGTGTATAGCTTTCTCCTCATCTGGCCCTCTGCATGTTTCACACCTGGCTGGTTAAATGTGCCACTGGGCCTGGAGATGTTCACTGAGGGGTGAACAGCCATGAGGAAGCGCACACACACACGCACGCACGCACACACACACACACACACACACACACACTTACCAGGCTGACCTTTGCTCTTTCAAGTTCACTTTAGACCAGATCCCCTCATTGTGGCATAGCAAAATGCTGTGAAAAATCATCAGAAAACAGTACTTTTAAAATGAATGACCCATAGTCAACCTCAACTCTATAAATAATACCTTTCTCTTTTCGTGGAGACCATGTGGCAGAAGCAGGCTACAGAAATGTTACCTCCTGTTGTGACTAATATCTGCAATCTCTCTGTCTCTCTGTCACGCGCAATCACAATGGCTGTTTATCTTGCCATCATATTGCCTTGTTGTTATGTCGCTGTCTGCTGTGATTGGGCCAATAGTCCCTACCTATAGCTAGGTGCAGTAACAGCAGGGAGCAAAATGGGGAGCTTTTAAAACGTTTTACGTGCCTGCGCATGCAAGCGTGTACATCAATAATTGCATATTTTCGGCGAGCGTGGAGGGTTTTGCGCTCTACTATCTATATTTCAAAGGACACTTCAACGCAGACGGCAGTGACCTGTTTTGCAAATGAGTTCAGGGTTGAGGAATATTTACAGAACAGGCAGATAGCATGTCACTTCTCACGCTGATAATGAGGGAGAAATGTGAGGGAAGACAACATGGAAGAGGTGGAGTGGAGGAGGAAAAGTGAGGAGAGGTAGAGCGCGGGAAGGAAAGCCTAAAATATGCATGTCATCATGTGGGTGAGTGACAGCTTTCTGCGGAAGCTTCTCTTGATGCGTGTGTGCGAGACAGGCTTCTAATTGAGCTCTGCTGCCAATCAGAGGTGCTCATGGACTGGGGTGTGTGTGTGTGTGTGTATGTGTGTGTGTGTGTGTAAGTATGTGTTTATTTACAGTGTAACATCCCTCTGCTGAAACACACACAGACACACACACACACACACACACACAGAACGCTGTGTCTTTGATCGTCTGAGTGAGACTGTTCTCTCCATGTTCTAATTAGCTTAGTGTTAAACGAGAGAGACAAGAGAGATCAAGCAGCAGCCCAACAGATGATCAGTGCATCGTGAGGGTGTAGCTTTCATACTAAACCATCAATACCAGCCTGCAGGATCTACCACCTCTCAGCACTTCCAGTCTACAAAGTAACAAAACGAATCGTACCCGTCGAGATATATACTGTGTGCGCTCAGGCTTTTGGTGCATATTCCCATTACCCTCTCAAAAAGGGATAAATCTTACTTTTTTGGTGTTTATATTCGGATATTTTAGGTGAAAACATCCATGATCAAAACAGCATGAGAGCGGGAAACACACACGCCTCGGATAGAAGAATTGAAGAAACTGTGCCAGAGCCTCAACAGTTTGTCTTTTGCAGACTGTAAAATTCAATTTAGAAAACTGCAGTGTGTGTGTGTGTGTGTGTGTGTGTGTGTGTGAGTCTGAGTTCATATGCGTAAATGTTCGCAGAGTATATGCGCATCTCCATATCCGTGTGGATTTATGCATATCTTTTGCATTACATATCACACCGCAGACATAAAAACGAGTGCCGCACATTGCAGCGTCTCAATCCCACAACTGAGAACGATCCTTTCAACCAGTGTGCTGGCTCGTGCATTGGATGAAAAACCAGTGATGTACAGTAATTAAAACGCATGCTTGAAGAGGGAACTGTATGACCACCTTTCGTAAAATCAAGCATTCAAAAATAAGCAATGAATTTAAAAGTGGTTTTGTTTATATATTTATATCATCTGAATGAAGGTCAGGACTGAAAAAATGTATAGTTAACTGCCTACAGTTAAGTCTCAAGGCCTCACATCTACCTCGGCTTTGTTGTCCCCATCAGAGCGTTATGAATAAAAAGGAACACGCACCCACTGCAGACTGTTTTGTTCACACATATTTCTGTTAACCTTTATTTAAAAAAAGGCTTTTAGATCTGACTGACGTGCGACAAAATTAACCTCCGGTCTTTTTTTGCAACTGTGGACTTCTTCCTCTCTTTTTCATCCTCTGCTTCCTCCCTCACCTGGTCCAGAGTCTGAGCACATACAGACACAGGCAGCTCACAGAGGAGTAATATCAGTGTCTCCCACCTCTCCGCCATCCTTTATTCTCTCTCTTTTCCTTACTCTCTCTCCCTCTCTCTCTCTCTCTCTCGCTCCCTCATGAATAAACATCCCCTACATTCACTCAGTGCTGGCATGAAATGGCCACACAGCCCCTGGCACACGCAGGAGTAATGCCGCAATCATTATTCCACTGCAGTGGTCCCACACAAGCATATTTCACCAATCATGTGGCTCTCTCCCCTGGCTTTTGTTCGGATGACTTAAACAAATGATGTGGCAGTGAGGAGGGCCTGCGTACCACAGCTCCCCCTGTTAACACGGCAACCGTTGACACGGACGCAGCAGAATTTGCATAAGAGTACGCTTGAGTGGTACTGGCACTTCCAAAAAGGGTCCAGAGATTTTTCCTTCTCTTTTTTTTTTGGTGGGGAGTGGAGGGGTTGTGTGTGTGGGTGGTGGTGGTGGTGGTGGTGGTGGGGGGGGGGTGTTTATTTTTGGTCCTCCCACCTTCCCTTCTCTCCTCCCTCCTCTCATCCTGTCCTCCCTCTCTCCTGTTCTCCTCTCCGACTGCCAACTCTCCTTTTCTCTGGGATTTAGTGTTGGATTGGGAGTAATGAAAGAGGCACACATGCCATGAGACTGACTGGGCTTTCAGCAATAGAGATGGAGGAAGTCTATTTGGCAATACTGAGTTCTACACACACACCGACAATAGTGACATTTAAGAATCAACCCGATTACAAATGATGATGATGGTTACTGTTACATGTAATATACTTACCTGTATAGTAACCTGCTTGAAATGTCAGACAGGCAGCCATGAAAGAAATAAAGAAATAATGTTACAGTTGTATTTTACATCCTTACATCCTTATTATTATTATACTATTTCACTGTGTTCTACTAGTACGCACTGGAGCACTACAGAATAATAACAATGCTAAAGACAGTGATGATGATGATGATGATGATGAGGAGGATGATTTAATATAAAGAGTCTGACATTTGAAGAAGGGAATCACTATACTGTTGTGTTGATGAGGGCAATGGTACGTTTAACGAGGACGGCAATGAAGATGATGATGAGGCGGACGATAATGATAAATGCTTATTTCTGTTTTGGCTCTTTGTCACCTTTAATGTCTGAAAATAGAAGTAGCAGTGCCACATTCAGAGAAGTTAATCAAGCAGCCGGAAGGGCCATTGCTCTGTCCTTTAATGTGCCTATCTCTCTCTATGTTTCTCCCATCTCTATCTCTTTCATTCCCCTTATCTCGCCCTTCTTTAATCACAGCATATCAATGTGACTGATACATCTAAGAGATCTATTTGGGTTGCTGTTCACTTTGTGAGAAAGTTCTATTTGAATTCCATGAATTTCCTCTCCGCTGACTTTCAGACTTGTCTCTCACAGTGAGACAGCAGCTCACAGGAATACCAAACAATGAAAACAAGCAATGATATGTTCTCAAATGTTTGTGCAATGTGTGAGTGCTGTGTGTGTGTGTATGTGTGTGTGTGTGTGTGTGTGTGTGTGTGTGTGTTTGCCTGTGAGTGTGAGTGTGTAAATGGGCAGCAATGACTCTGCTGAGTCCTTAGGGTGGGTGTGGCACATGGCCATGCAAAGGGTTGTTTCCACGGTGATAGATGTGGGGTCATCTCCATGACGATGGATTGAAGGGGGTGTTGGCCGCCAAGGTCGTGGACCAAGGACAAGGCGAGAGTGATTGCAGCCACCCGGACAGGAAATCGAAGAGGAGCACTCCAAGGGGGGGTCGAGGAAAAAGGTGCAATTTCACAAGCCAAATTACTTCTGGGATGGAGGAGAGAAAAATATCACAGCAATAACAGCACCAGGGACCAGAGGAGGGGAGGAGAAGGAGGTGGCGAGGGAGCAGGAAGGAGCAGGAGGAGGGAGCTCTCAAACAAAAGGAGCAGCTCAATTATCAAAGTCATCAAACATCTACGCTCACATAAGTAAATAGAGTGACACCCTATTACCTTGTCGCCATACAGAACACCCTCTCCTCTTCACTGGAGGGAATTTTCAGATGTATCTGCCAGGGTTTGGCAGTGATTTTCCATGTGATTTATCAAGCTTGGTTTATTTCTGAGACTGATGCTGGCTGTAGCTAGGAAATATTGATTGGATTGTGCAACATGTTCCGCCGCAGCACCACTGAATTTTTTTTTCTGTTCTCTCTCTTCTCTCCTCCTCTGCTCTCTGGCTATTCCATACTATCAGTATGTGGGACAACAGCAGATCAGTAATTTGTTGAGAACAGGTATGAATAAATAAGTGAATAAATGCCAATAACAACTTAAAATTTCTACCTCACCTTTCTCTGTTCAGGGTTTCCCCCATGCCTTTTCTATCTTACTCATTATGCCCTGTGTCTTTGTGTATGTGTGTGTGTGTGTGTGTGTTGCGTGCGTGCATGTGCATGCGTGTGTGTGTGTATGTGTGCATGTTTTCTACAGATGAGTGTTCGTATCGGCAGGTCGAGTGTTGTTGCATTGAATCATTAAGTCCACAGTGCCACTGGGCCCATTGCCTCATCGCACCTAATTAAGCCCCTTTTGTTTCCTATCAATTAACATTGTAATTAAAACTAGTCCTGCTTCTGTTTACCCACAGTCTGCTGATTCAGGGGAAATGACACACAACTGAGGATGTGCAGGAATCCACAAAATAAAGTGCCGACGCACACACATGCTTGTTTAGTAGATGCAGTACAAATATGAATATACATATGAATACACATGCTCAGAGAGAAATACATGCACACACACACACACACACCCTCTCGCTCGAGGCTCGACTGGGTGTCTAAACCAGTGTGTGAGAGGACAAGGGGTGCTGATGGAGCTGGGAAATGAGAGCAGGATCTGGGATGGGTGGGCGGGCGGGTGGGTGGGGGG
>NC_136010.1:14933979-14946479 GCF_048128805.1 Centroberyx gerrardi | reverse complement strand
CCACATTCTGCAACTATAAGCTGGATTTGCTTTTTTTCTGTTTTACTTTTTCCACTTTAGATACAAAAAATGTGCACAGCAATGTGTCGATGTTGCAGAAAACACATCATTATCTTTCCTGAAGATGTAAATACATAAGACATTACTTGAGGCAATATAGATTGGCAATGTGGCCTTCGGGAGATATGGGCTTTGGCAAATGGGAGAAAATGTAATATAAGAAATAAGTGTGATGGTGAAATAGTTTTGGTCATAATTGTTGACAACATTTTTCATATACATTGCCTCATTTTTTCCAGCGCATCATCAAGTTAAGAGTGATAGAACAGAATTAAAGGATGAAAGATCAGAGCTAATCCACATAATTCACATTGACGCAATCCACACAAATATTCAAATACTGTCTATTTCACTTGCTGTATTTCATCAACCATTTTTTTTTTCATTTCCTGAAACATCAATCATGGCATTAATGAAAAGATTTCTGAGGGTGTAAATAAGGTTTGACTCTTGATTGTTTTTAAAGATTTCATTTCTTTCCCTTAGATTCAAAAGCAGATTCATTTAATTTGTACATGTAGTTTCATCATGCATATTATCTACATATGGTATCTGGATGTATTTCTGTCTCTGAATCATGTGAAGTAAATGTCTGGCCCCTGCACTGCTTATGTGTCTGTAACAGATGGTGTGTGTGTGTGTGTGTGTGTCTGTGTGTGTCTGTGTGTGTGTGTGTTTAGTGTGTGTCCAACACAGTCTGGCATAAGCACCTTGTCGCTCTGTGGTGCATCATGCCAACTGCTATCGGCCAACCACATAGCACCTTCCAATCTACGCCGTTCTCCCTCTCAATTTCAGACTTTTATTAGTATTTTCTTTTGTATCTGTCTGTAATACAATACAAAGAAAACTTGTGCTCCAACTTAACTCAGAAAAGCATTTTTTTTGGGTGAATTTAACATTACATAATGTTATATGCAACATAATGTTTTTATGTGTAAAACAACCAGCAAACATACATCGTATCTATTCATGTTAAGTGACTGCATATCGTAATTTGAAGCAAACAACTCTTTCAAAATTTCAGCGGGAGGTCGTTCCTCTTGGAGTGAATATAGCTCTGCTTATATTTATACTCTTCAATTTATTTCTCATTTCTTTCTTTGTTTGCAGAATTGATTTCCGTCTCTCTCTCTCGCACACACCGCTCCTATTTCCAAACATACATACCTTCCATCAAAATTTGCGGTGAGGTGAAATGTAGATTCTGATCCCTTCAGACCACTGGAACACATCTAGACCTCACATAGTCGAGTGAATATGTAACAGAGTTGTTATTACATGTATAATTACACTAAACCTGTTATTTTAATTTGTATACCTGACAGTTTTCTTCTACCTCCACTTCTGCTGTCATATAGGCTACAGTATGTACAGTAAGAGCCCCACCTCCTGCACCCCTCCTTCTCCTAGCCCCCATAAACTTCCTGTCCCCCCTTCACCTCTCCCCTTTTGCCGCTTTGGGTGGGAATGCCCTCTTCAGTACCATGGATCTGACATTGGGGTTCTACAACATCCCCCTTCATGAGTCTGACAGGCGGTACACAGCCTTCACAACACCCTTGGGCCTGTATGAGTACAACAGGCTCCCCCAAGGCCTGTGCAACAGTCCAGCATCCTTCATGCGTATGATGTTCAGCATTTTCAGTGACCTGAACTTTTCCAGCCTCCTTTGCTACCTGGATGACCTGCTTGTTTTTGCATCGTCTGAAGAGGAAGCTCTGAAGCGTCTGGAGCTGGTGTTCTCTTGCCTGAGGGCCGACAACCTGAAGCTAGCGCAGAAGAAGTGCCACTTTCTCCGCAAGTCTGTGAGGTTCCTGGGGATGGGTGCTCTCCTCAACAGTGTAGTGCTAGGCCACCCGGACTTTGCCAGGTCTTTCATCCTTTCCACCGATGCCTCTCCTGATGGTCTGGGCGCAGTCTTATCCCAAGTCCCTGCTGGTGAGGAGAAGGCTAGGCCCATAGCTTTCGCGAGCAAATCTCTCAGTCGCAGCCAGTCTAACTACCCTGCCCATAGACTGGAGTTCCAGGCTCTGAAATGGTCTGTGTGCGATAAGTTCAGTCATTGGCTTAACGGTCATAAGTTCACTGTCTGGACTGATAACAACCCTCTCACATACATCTTGACCAAACCGAAGCTAGACGCCTGCGAACAGCGTTGGGTCTCGAAGCTTGCTCCATACTACTTCGAGATCAAGCATGTCCCGGGCAGGTTGAATGTTGTGGCGGATGCCCTCAGTAGGGCTTTGTGAAGCCTCTGAGCCAACGTCTCCTGTCAGAACCATATTCCAAGCTGCTGGAGCAGGTGTGTGACATAGGGGATGGATGCGTGCAGGATGTCTTCCGTCTGACGTGCCAGCCTCAGTCATTGGGGAGTCCCTCTCCGCCTACAGCCACTGATGTGTCCATGTCTGAGGATGAAGTCTCCTCTCTCCTTTCTGCTCATGATGACTGGGACTCAGCTCCGACACAGCGTGCCACTTCACTAGCCAGCCATCTGAATGGTTTGACTCCTCCTGGTCAGGACTTGTTCCCCTCACTGTCTTTGGTCGATCTGCAATCCCGTCAGCAACAGGATCCTGTCATCTCAAGGGTGATGTTCTATGTTGTCAGAAAGCACAGGCCCTCCAGACGTGAACGTTGTAACGAGTCCCACCATACCCTGAGAGTCCTGAAACAGTGGGAGAAGCTCACACTCTTGAATGGTGTCCTCTACAGAGTTATCAGAGACCCGTTGACCAAGCACAAGAGGTTCTAGTTTGTCCTACCTGAGTTCTTGAAGTCGGAGGCGTTGTCTGGTGTTCATGATCAAGCAGGCCACCAGGGTCAACCCCGCACACTCTCTCTCGCCCGTCAGCGCTTCTTCTGGTATGATATGGAGAAGGATGTGCGCAACCACGTCAGGAACTGCCACAGGTGTATCCTCAGCAAGACTCAAGAGCCTGCTGCAAGAGCCCCACTGGAGAGCATTAAGACCTCTGCCCCACTGGAACTTCTTTCTCGACGATTTCTGGTCTGCTGAAAACAACAACAACAAGTCTGTGGATGTGTTAGTAATCACTGACCATTTCACCAAGTTGGCACATGCTTTCCCCTGTCAAGACCAGACAGCCAAGAAAGTAGCAAAGAAGCTCTGGGACAACTTCTTTTGCGTTTATGGCTTCCCTCAGCGTCTCCACTCTGACCAGGGGGCTAATTTTGAGAGTGAGCTGCTTGCGGAGCTTCTGGTGCTGGCAGGTGTCGACAAGTCCCGGACCTCGCCCTATCACCCCATGGGGAATGGTGGAACTGAGAGGTTCAATCGCACACTGGGTAACATGCTGAGATCTCTGCCACCAAGATGAAAAAGCTGCCACTAAAGCTGAAATGGCCGCAAATGATCCAAACCATGACAATTGCAGTGACGTTTGTGTACAATTGCACAGGGCATGAGACCAGCGGATTTGCACCATTTTACTTGATGTTTGGGAGGGTCCCTAGGCTGCCAGTCGACCTCATGTTCAGGAATGTTCTCCATGATGGGACAGTCTGTGATTATGATACTTACGTGAAGTCCCTGGTGAGTGACCTGCACACTGCTATGCTCCAGGCTCAGAAGAACTCTTCGGTTGAGCAGAAGCATCAGTCTGACCAATATAATAAAAAGGTCAAGGGCCTACCTCTTTCTGTTGGTGACAAAGTTCTTGTGGCGAACAAAGGCCTCAGAGGGAAGCATAAGCTCGCTGATAAATGGGAGCCTGTTGTCTATTCAGTGGTGGCCTCCAAGCCTGCCCTTCACATCTACAGGATTAGAGACAGAGAAGGCAATGAAAGAGTGGTGCACCGGAACCTGCAGCTCCAGGTCAACTTTTTCCCCCTGGATGAGCATCTGGATGAGGGAGACGCTCATGTTCCCCAGAGCACTGGCTGTGTCACTCCTCTGTCCAACTTGCATGAGGATGTCGAGACTTCGGTGATGCAGACAGATATTCCAGCCGTTGAGCTGTCCCGGGCTGGTTCTTTGTCCAGCCCGGGAAGAGTGATTACCCTTTGTCCATGGATGGCCACACTGCTTCATGGGTCCATGAACAGTCCACAGTTGATGATGATGATGGTAGCACTGCTGGCCCGTCTCCTCCCCCGATGACCGTCCCTGCTTCTGATGGACTTACTGTGGCTGGTGCTGGTTCTCCCTCTATCCCATCCCCTGCATCCCACCCCTCCCCTGTGCCGCACTCTCCCCATGTTAATGTTAGTCCACTTCAGGCCTCTGACAGAAGTAAAGGCCGTACTTCATGATTTGGGAGAGCTATTTTTCAACCTGGACCCTATTTTCCCATCTTTTTGTGTCTAAGTGACTAAAGGGGACAACAATTTTTGAAATTGGTCCAGTATTGAGTGAGAGAAAACTTTACAGAGAAATGAAACATTTTTCTTTACCTTTCGCTTGATCCGGTCTGTGTGTAACTTCCTGCAACAACTCAACTCTCGCGAGACTTGAGCGAGACTTGGTTACACACAGACCGGATCAAGCGAAAGGTAAAGAAAAACGTTTCATTTCTCTGTAGGGTCCTTTCCATAATGTTGTCAGACACTTATAATAACAATCTGAGCCTGTCAGTGGCAAAAACAAGCACTTTTACTGGACGTACATTGACGGTGCGATTTGCCCCGTCGGATTACATTGCCGCCCATTTCGCGGCTGCCAGCTGAAGCGATCTCGCTCAATACTGGACCAATTTCAAAAATTGTTGTCCCCTTTAGTCACTTAGACACAAAAAGATGGGAAAATAGGGTCCAGGTTGAAAAATACAGAAGTTACCCTTTAAGCCTGTTAGGAGGCTCATAGAGTCTATGGTCTTGAAGCACCGTGCAGTGTTGTAATTTGTCTTTCATGAAGCTTTTCATGTGTCCAATTATGGCCATTGGATTTGAAACAGCTATAGCTGTGTGTTTTTTAGTTTTGTTTTAAACATTTGTTTTGGATTTTCTTTTTGAGATGTGCCCAAGTAAAGTATGGCATAAGTTATGTGGTGTAATAGGCACCTCATTTTGTCTATAGAGTGTCCTGAGATTTCGCTAGGCGCCGAGCGGGTCTCTGTCCCTCTTGACCATTTTTGTGGGTAGCAGTTATTGCTGATGTATTCCACTGTATGTGTGGTTGTATTTCTTATGTCTGGTTTATTGTCATGAGTGCACAATTTGTGTAATTCCAAGGTGTTTTTCTTTCTGTGCTTTTGTGGTTTCTATGCCCTTGAGCATGGCACAGGTAAATTTTGGTATAATGCAGATTTTAGTGTAATTCTAGGGGGGTGAGTGTAACAGAGTTGTTATTACATGTATAATCACACTAAACCTGTTATTTTAATTTGCATACCTGACAGTTTTCTTCTACCTCCACTTCTGCTGTCATATAGGCTACAGTATGTACAGTAAGAGCCCCACCTCCTGCACCCCTCCTAGCCCCCATAAACTTCCTGTCCCCCCTTCACCTCTCCCCTTTTGCTGTGTTCCCCTATGGGAGAGGTGAGTGTCATTTTTCCTCCCGTATTATCACAATCCATCATATAGTTTCTTATCATTCATATTTCTATTTTTGTTATCCATACTGTCATAAAGTCTGGATGCACCTGTCAGTTTATAGATTGTCATTTATTGGCCCTTATATAAAGTTATATTTAACAACAAAATCTGATAGCTAAAAACTGTATGAGTTAAGCTAACATTCCCCCTTTTTTTATTCATTAATTTCATTTGTGTAGGAACTGGAGTGACATATTCACTTGGAGGATTTGTTTTGTTTTATTTAATGTCAGGTATGTTTACTGTGTTTTATTTTATATATATATTTTTAAGTTTTGCAGTACCGCTGTATGTTTGAGTAGCGTCATACCGTAGTTTAAGCCACAATCCTGTGGTGACGTTAGCTTCCCCCTTTGGGAGAGGAGCTGGAGTGACATATTCACTTGGAGGATTTGTTTTGTTTTATTTCATGTCAGAATAAACGGATGTCAGGTCCAAAGACATCCCGGTTGTGGGTCCTTCCTTCACCTTCCACACAACGCAGAATTTCACCGGTTACAAATACATGAAACTGTTGGTGTCATGTATGCTGCGGCTCAATGTGTAATGATACCGTCTGATCCGTTGGTGCACTTGTTCAGTGATATTTAATATCTGTCCTAACAAGGCTTGTAAAAATGACTCCACAAGAGGTTTGACATTTTCAGATAATTTTTCAAACAAGAGCTGTGGAGAGAGAGTGAGAGAGAGAAAGAAAAACAGATAGAGAAAGAAAGAAAGAAAGAAAGAAAGAAAGAAAGAAAGAAAGACAGAAAGAGGGGAGGAGAAAATTCCCTCTGGAGCACATTTCTCTGGTAATCCTGCACAGATTGGGCTTCAAAGTTATCTCAGCAAACTTTCTGGATTCATTGAAAATGTGATTGAAACGACAAAAAGGGAACGAGAGCGACGAGCAAGGGAGTGTGCAAGAGAGACCCTTTCACGCCTCTGAAAATCTGTCAAAGTAGTTTGGAATTCATGAGTGTTTCTTGGGAAAGAAGCGCACATAGATTTCATTTCATAAAAGCAGAAAATGCAATACCCAGCTGACGAGCCACAGCACTACAGAATTCTCTTTGGCAACGCTTTGGTACCATCAAGAGCCGACTACAAACAGCACAGCAACACTGATTTGACACGTATCACGGGTGTTTTGTAAATACTTTGGATATTTTCCTCCCCCGACATTAGACTATGGTTGCCTCCTGTCACAGTGCCGCCGCTGTGACAAATATTCCAAAGCGTCCTTTCTCATAGGTCAAGTGGAAAATATTCCCAATGATTAATGTGGGCGGTTGAATTTCCAATGATTAATATGGGTGGGTGAATTAGCAAATTATGTTTCCTTATATCTCAGAGTGTGGTAAATCTTCAGTATATGAAGCGATGAGTGAGCTTGGCGAGGGCCGACATGCACGTGTGTGAACGTGCACACATCCTAGCGCGAGCGCGTTTGATTCTCGCTTCCAGTTTCTTCTCCTCCCTTCCCTTCTCGACTCGTCGGTATGCGGAGTCTGTCTGCGGGTTCTCATGCCGTGCGGCTGCTCGGGGAGGCAGAGGGAGGCGAGAGGTGGGAGCAGTGGGGTGGGTGACAGGGCGGCCTCCACGCCCAGACAGACACATCCTCTCTGGGGCTGACGCTACCAGCATCCTCGCTTCCGGAGACACGCACAGGTGAGTCCTGTCCGAAACCCACCGCTCCAGCCAGGGAGTGTCTGCGTCAGTGTCAGAGTGTGTGTGTGTGGGTGGGTGGTGTGTGTGTCTGTGCGCGTGCATTCCCGTTCCATCGTGCTTCTGCATGCTTACATCCGTGTCCTATACTACCAGCACAAGGCTAGAACCCTGCATATCTACCAAGTAGAGATGGGACGATATGTTGATCTCACGATACGATTCAATACGCGATATGGGGTTTCACAATTCGATACAACCACGATACAAAGTAATAAATTCAAGTTCAATGACAACAAAGTCTGACTATGCACATTTATGTTTATTTTTGAGCCACAAATCTTTCTAGCAATGGCATTGGTTTGCTAGAATGTAAACAATAATTTAAAAATGTCATTACAAAGTTCAAATAACAGATTAAATGTAGCTAATTTCATGATTCGTTTTTCTGCCCCACAATACGTATTGTCACTGTTTTGCATTGCGATATGTTGAATTTCGTTATATATCGTCCCATCCCTACTACCAAGACGGACCACACTTATCTACCATAGCCAGATTCTGCTCATAAAGATAATCAACCTCTCCAGTGTATCTCCAGTGAGTGGATGGCGGAGCTGTGGGTGAGGTGTCAGGGGTGAATGGCAGAGAGGGGAGGAGAGCGGGGTCACTGCGAGGAAAGGAGGGATGGATACAATGCCGCGGGGTCTTGGCATCGCCTCCTTATAACGACATTACAGTGGAAAGAACAAGCGGCAATGAGCGACACCGTCATTAACCTCTGGCTGGGCTATAAATCAACAGCAGTTCACGCAAATTAGTCCAATTCCCCTCGATCTGCCTCCGAAGGCCCTCGCTAGGCCTGCTCCGTGATAAATCACATACAGGGGGAGGGGGGAGACGGAGGAGGGACACACACACACACACACACACACACACACACACATATACAGAGAGAGAGTGCAGACACATTTATTGGTAGTGCTTTACAGTGAGTCATATAAGCTAAAGGAATTTCATTTTTCAGGCTTGCCCCTGGTGATTCATACATATTTTCATCATGGCTGCTTATTATAGGTACCACTTGATACTGTCTAGGGGCTCAAAGAAATTAATGTTACTTGTACCTATGTTATAGAACAATATCATTTTTAAGCAGTTCACATGAAGGGAGGAGAGGAGAGGAGGGGAGAGGAGAGGAGAGGAGAGGAGAGGAGAGGAGAGGAGAGGAGAGGAGAGGAGAGCCAACCAGAGCTGAACAGAGCAGGAGATGCTTTCAGAATTAAGATGACATAGGTTATGCAATTTCATATTATTATTCTGCACACTGCAGCCCTGGGGATAGATTTGATGTAAATATGAAACCGTATTACTCTTTCTCAAACAACAAAGAATGAGTTCGACAGAAACAGAAAATAACATTGGCTACAAATAGACGGTTTTTACCTTGGTAAAAAAAAAAAAATTCTGAATTTTGCACTGAGATCAATTTTAAGATGAATACTGTTTTGCACTAGCCAGCACAAACATTATTAATTACATAAAATTAGTAATATTCTAGCCTAAATATGTTTTGGTGGATCAAATTTAGATTGGCCTGTTGGTGAACTGTGAATGTGGCGTGTTCCTATTCCTATTTCTATCCTTGCAGTGCTGAGCTGAGAGGGATGGACAGCTGCCGTCTCTCCGCAGTTGGTCGTAGAAGAGAGTACATATTGCACGTCACTCGGAAAGGTAACAAATATGGCAGTATGTCCAAGCCATCTGTCACCGGAGCTCCACGCGTTCGCGCAGACAAAGGAGAGCCAGGCCACCGAGACAGCAACAAGGCCCCAGCCCGCTATTGTCCTCCGGGCCTGTGGGTAAACCTAGGCCCCTTATCATCCCGACCCACCGCCTGCTGCAGCGGTGCAGCCTGGCTAGCAGCAGCATTGTTCACCACACACGCTCACCCAAGGGGCCAAACAGACTAGGAGGGATGCAGGGAAGAGAGAGGTTCCTGAAATTCAGAATTCAGCATACAACTGATCTCTACCAACAATAATAATCCAATTAGCCACGAACAATCCCGGGTTTTATGTTGCATTAATCAATAAAAGAAAATCGAAAAAAGTCCTGCTCAATTTTGTGCTATTTTTTTTCGATATCTTGTCCCTGGTTTCAACACTTCTCTTTGCCCTTTTTATCTCTTGAATAACCCCTTACACATACACACACACACACACACACACACACACACACCACACACTCATGCGCACTCACAACTTCATCCAGTGCAGACTCCCACAGATAAGGGCTTAGTGGAGAGGGTCGATTTTCCATTATGGAATTTTATAATAAAGATAAACTGTCACAGCAATCAAAGCATTACTTAAGGCTCCCTTAAAGCGAAGCCAAGACCTCTGTTTTCATCCGCAACCTCCTCCCCATCCCAAAATAATCATCCACAATCCTCCCAAACATTGCAAACCCTCCATGAGTCCCATCTTTTCCTTCATCTCTCCCTCAGAAGAAAGAAAAAAAAAGGAAAGATGAGGAAGGTCAACAATCTGTCAGAGGAGGATAAAGAAGGATAGAGGAAAGAAAAGATCGATGGAGAAATCTTGAAACCTTCACCGATTTTTTTTTTCCTTTCTGAAAAGAAAACAGCAGGATAAAGTACTGTCTGGCTCGCTATATATACTCTCAAGTTTCTGGGTTTCTCGTTTCATCAATAGGAATAAATAAATGCTGTTTTTTGTGTGAAAATGCTTCCAGGAAATTGTTCTAGCAGTGTACAGTCAAACGTCTATATGAAGTATGGGGCTCTGTGTGTGATATTCTTTTCTGTGTCTGAGTGCAAAACTGCAAAAAAAATAAATAAACGCCTCACATATTCCTTATTTGGACAGCATTGCGGAGCAGTGTGTGAGATTACACCATCTAATCCGTGTGTAATCCCTGCGCTCCTCTGCTGTGGAAGCTGGCTCTGCTCGGAAACTCCAATGGTCCTGCAAATCATTTATTAATACAGTGATATAGAGCGCCGACTTTGCCGCAAAAACAGGGAGTAAGCAGAAATGTGGACACATTGGTTAAAATAAAAAAAAAATTTAAAAAAACATTTCTGGGATTAGTCTGTGTTATTGTCATGTGTGCCAGGGAGCATTAGGGAATACGCCTTCAGTGCTTGGAGGGAAGAGCGAGGGGCACCAGGGGGTTACAGCCGAAGGGAACAGAAACACTGAGGAGGTCAAGGCTTGACCCCCTCGGATCCCCGCTCCCTGTGTGACAGGAGGTCCTCCACGTTTTCAACTATAGGGGTTCCAATCAGGCAGATTGGTGTTGGGGCCCCAGTTGACACGAGGGGCCCACCATCGCTCCAGATCCTGGTGGGCCAACTGGCAGCCTCTCAGGAAGCCCATTTCAATTACCATAAGAGCCTTGGCTTGTTTCCCTTCATCCTATTCTTTAATGGACTATGCATGTACCAACTCATGCAAATGACTTACGGCAAGGTCCTTTCCTTTTAGTAGTGTTGTTCTTCGCAGTGTTTACTTGGTGTGCATTTGTGTGTGTGTCTGTGTCTGCATGTCCCAATGTGCATGAGTGTGTCTTAGTGTGTGTGATTAGCTTTAAAAGATGCCAGTGATTAGCCTAGACACATCTCTGACCCTGTGTCTGCAGTGTTAGGGAAAGTCGGAGAAAACAAAGTGTTCAAAAGCACATAATTGCTGAGGCAATTTCTGTTGATATTACATGAACGGGAACAATATCTAAAACACGCATTAGAAGTTGGAGCTCAGACACAAGTCCTATCTGCTTTCTCTGCTGAGGTGTGACTCGTTATGCAATAGTTCCCTGGATACTGAGACAGGGGGAGAATACAAAACTTGAAGGCCCATCCTTGTGGAGGGAAAACACAGCAGCTGAGCTACCCAGAGAGGAAATAAAGCAGGTAGAGAGAGGAGGGTGGGCGGGGGGGGGTGAGCAATACAAAGTCACTCAAAAGAAGAGTGAGGGGAAAAGTTGTACTTCAAATGATAAATTTAGGAGTGTGTGTGTGTATGTGTGTGTTTGTGTTTATGTGTTTGGGGTGCAGGAAGTGTCTGAGTTTGGCGGATGGATTTACACATGAAACACAGTAAGCCTGATCGTAACCCAGTGTGATACGCCAGCCTCCCCTCCCTTGTTTCATAACATCTTGTTCCCCACCATTAATGGCTTGAAGAGATAGCTTTTTATATCCAGAAACTCTAGATATATATATATACACTTATGTGCTTTTGGGACTAGGAGTAACAGCTGAACTGCTACAGGAACTAAGGAAATGCTTTTTTACTTTAGTTTCAAGACTAAAGGTGAAAGGTGTTAATAACCGATGACTCTTTCTTACCATTATCAGCTTATTCCTGTGCTTTGAGAGAGAGAGAAAGGGAGAGAGCATGCAAGAGTCGCGTAGCAGTAAAAAAGCATAATGAATGACTCAACAATAATAAATACTATTATATAATATATATAATTACCTTTATGGCTTTTTTTTCACAACATTGTGTTCACCACAACACTGTGGTGTTCAGAGGCCAAAATCTTCCAGAACAACTAGAAGTAAAACACTTCACTCCTGCCAATGAAACTGTCATTTTATACTCTGTTCTTTATTGAGCAGTATAAAATTAATATGAACGAAGTAAAAGTTGTATTACTGTCAAAATTAAAACTTTAAGTATAAATCTACACACATTAGCTGTGATTCTAATCTCCCATAATCCTCTTCATATGCAAATGAGTTTCAACGCTGTTACACAACCGGAGAATTTACTTCAGAGTTCTTCGTGTATTAGTTTGCATGGACTGCTGCGATACAGTGATGTATATGTGTGATACATATATAGCTAAATCTTTCTATGATAATAACACAACACATACTAGAATAAAGTGCATTGTCGTATAAACTTCTTCTATATGTTATATGCTATAAGCTATGTTTGCCAATGTTTCAGTTGCTAGCAGTAACTAGCAAGCCAAGCTAAACATGACTGTATTCTCCATAGAAGAGATGAAGGCAGCTGATCAACAACAGAGTCAGACAGCTGAAATAATATTAAAATAAACTGATAATTAATTAGGTGTATATGTAATTTCCATAAATGCGCCTTGGGACTGTACAGAATCTATACTTGTTACTTGTCTCCCTCTCCAGCGGGAGAATATGTTCAGAAGGGAGAGAAAACCTGACGACAATTTGG
>NC_136010.1:14836479-14931479 GCF_048128805.1 Centroberyx gerrardi | reverse complement strand
CAACATACAATTACACAGATATACTGCACAAAGCCACACTTGATGCAGAGGCTTGCGCTCGTTCAAAAGACAAGACAGACTTCTACCCTCTGGACGCATACGCAGGAACACGCGTGTCTTTTCCAAGGAGGACACACTCTCGGAGCGTCTCGCATGAGCAAGCACAGAGGGGAGCGAGATGAACACAGGCTGCCATTGCTGTAACCAATCGTGGCAGCCACTTATCCTACTCATTCCCCTCAACGGCAAAATTACGGCTCCTCTATAGTGGTAGAATTTGCTCTTCTTCTCCATGGGAATAAGAAAGAGAAATTACATCATATCTTCCATTCATTCCAATTTGGATGCAGCAACTATGGAGAATTGACAGGGGCAGAGAGGGTTAAACTATGGTAAATGAATGATACGGGAAAAAAACAGAACAATTTATTCAGTGCGTGAAAATGTGTGAGGAAAATACTATCACATTTAAACACTGTTGATTAAAAGAAAAGGCTTTAGAGCTTGTTCAGCTCACAAGATGTCCATTCACACGGGGCTCGCACTCAGTCACACCTTCCTCCTGTCACTCACACAAAGCATGCTGGGAGGCATGGTTTCCAGGGCGACCAAGAGGCACCTTTCCCTGACGACGGTTCAGAATGCAGAGATGGAGGATATTAGCTTGCACCTCAGGTGTGGTGATATTGGTGCCTATAGCTCATCCGCACACAGAACAAGGCAGCCATAACCACTTTGTTGGTGAAGGAAAACATACGATTTCATCAAACACTGGTAAATCCAACTGAATAAAAATGACAGTATTGCATAGATGTGGGTGAAACAGCATACTGTATGAAAAAAAAATGATAAACTGGGAAAAAAATGAAATTACCAGCCGGCATATTTTGCTCCACTATGAAGCAGGTAGTTTGGTTCTGCCGATAGTTAGCAACCTCCAGAGCTCGGTGTGACAGAGAACCTACTGGGAGTTGAAACAGCGCTCTGGGTATCTCCTCTCAGTGATAAATGAACTAAGCTGCTTCACATTTATAGTGTGAATTAAAATTTCACACACACATACTCTCTCAAAAGACCCTCACACACTGTCCTAAATATGCAATCACACACTCCTGAATCCCGCTCAAGGCTCCAAAATACATCTTCAAAGAAATCCTCAATCTTCTTAACACATTTTACATACTGCACACCCAACCGTACACGCACACATGCTTGCACACATGCACATAAGGGCACAAATACAAAAGAACACACTCAGACCCGAATGCACACGCATGAACACAAAAATGGGAAGACTTTGGGATATTGGGACTTTCTGCGGAGGCCAAATCCATAAAATTCACGCAGGGGGAGATAGAAACAAGAATGGGTGTGTCACGTGTGCGACCAAATACACTGGATATAGAGGAGCAAGACAACACGCTCGCTCACACATCTCAAGAGGAATACACAGGGAAGGGAGACGAGAGCAAGGGGGAGAAGAAAATGAGCGTGTGTGTGCGAGTGTGTGTGTGTGTGTGTGAGAGAGAGAGAGTGTGAGAGGGAGAGCGAGTGCATAGAGAATTGAGTGCAGTTAGTAGTGTTTCCCCCTCGGCTGAGGCATTAACAAGCCTATAATGGACCCTCTTAAAGAGCCGACTAGGATCTCCTCCAAAACTAACTGATTTAGAGTGGCCAGGGCCCCCATGGGCAGTGGCCAAGTCCCCCTCTGTCCCTCCCCAGCCCAGCCACAGCCAGCCCCGGTGGCAGGCGGCACAGACACACATTGTGTTTGTCTACTGAACCACAAGCAATAGCAGTTTATAACACAATAAAACACCATGAGGAGGCATTAATTGGATATAATAGCCAGGGAATGATTTAGATGATTTAACACCTTTTTTCCAAGAAGAGTACATAAAAGAGGGCGAAAAGGAAGAGAAGAATAAAGGGGAATTATAGAGGGAGAAATGGACTTACACATTGTTTCTGACTTTCATTTCAAATATTAGCTCCCTTCGCGTTTGCGCACACTCAGACGCAGACACACGCATGGACACACACACACACACGAGTGTGCGAAGCATGCAACTGTATACTTTATGGTTTTGTGTGGTCTATGTAGTGATTAGCGCATGCATGTAAAGTCAAATGTACATGAGCTACTGAATGATGAGAGAGATTTAAATACAGAAAATAATGTTCATCTCATTTAGATTTAAATTGAAAAAAAAAGTTTAGATACAGTAATCAAATGAAGCTTCATATTGCCATGGCTGTATGCAATAAAGGAGGTTCAGTACATATCCAGTAGATCTAAGTAGTGAGTCAAAGGAAATAAAATCATTTAATCTTTGCTGCATAAAAATGAAATCAGTGTAATATTCATGTTTACTGTAATCCAGTAATCCTTGAACCGATGACAATAATCAGTCCATCGGAGATACCAGTGATGCTGATAGGATACGACAGGCTAGCTGGTGGAAAAAAAACACACCAGCGTAACCCCTTTATCACTCAGCGATGTTTCGATGGCAATGTTTTATTGACAATATAAGGATCAGGAAAATAATAGACTGGATTCTTACAGCGAATTATCCCCCTGACCCCCCTCGCTAACCCTTCAAGATATTCAGTCCCCATTCGTCTTATCTCTCCTCGCTTCTCTTCCTCACCTCCCTGTCTTTTCACTCTATACGGAGCTGAAAGGGAGCAGGGCCTTGCATGTATGTACATAATTGGCACTTTACTGTCATATCAAATTCATATCAGCGCAGGGTCTCGGGCTGGGAGGAACAATGAGGGGCCAGACAAAAGCGTGGCTCCGTGCTCAGAGAGCCGCCCTGATAACCACAGCATAGGCCAGTCAATAAAACCAATCATCTCTAATCTCCTTATGGGGGACTAAAGAGTTCCCCCAGATACTCCACACTGCCCACTAGACGCAAAGTGTACCAAACCGTACCAGTATAAGGACCGCACCAACAGGGAGGAAAACAATGGTTAAACCAAACCCTCAGTGCGTAACCTCATCTCCCTTATCTCCAATCGCATTACAGACATGTCTGAACACGCACCGTTTTTCAGGATTTGAAACTAAGCAAAGTTCATGGGATTTGTAGCAAGATTTACAAAAAGGGAATCAAAAATGGATGCATTTCGCACAGGCATAAAGTAGAATTTTATGTCATGCCAAATAACAGTTGAAAATATAAAATTTCTATAAATACAAGAATTCACACTTAAAAGAAAAACAATATATTTATTAGATTTATTAGATTTATACAATAAATCTTGTTCCAATGGAGAGGATGTTATTTTTTTATTAAACTGCTGTAATTACTGTATTGTAACCTACTTATTGATTATCCTGTGAGTACAGTGTAATATGTTTTTTTTTCAATATAAAGTATAAATGTATAGGGATAAAAGAAACCATCTCCATGACGACATATTATGTACATCCCCATATTCTCTGCCCAGGGTCACAGCAATGAAGAGTGATGCAAAGATATGTTGCCCCAGAAACACCTTCATCTCCAGGTCTCCTGTCCGCTCCCTCTCTCTCTCTCTCTCTCTCTCTCTCTCTCTCTCTCTCTCTCACTCTGGAAGCTGCTCCTACAACACAGAACAGAAACGATTAAGGGTCAACACCCTCGCCTTTTACCGTTTACCTTCCTTCAGGACCACCGTTCTGATCCTTCACCATATCATCAATATGACAACAATTTTGAGATTCCTGCTATTTTTGGGCAGAAAACTTAAACTTAAATATGCAATATAATGGGTTCACTGAATGATAAAAAAAAAAAATGCTGAATGGAAATGCCAACATGTCATACAATAATTTTTCAACACTATTTTCAGCAGATCCCCAAATCGCTCTTCCTTCTCCTCCGTCAGTCTGTCAGAGGAGTTTGCCCCAGAACTGAATACAGCTGTATGCAAAACCTCTCTGATGCTCCATCGCCCAAACCTCTCGACTGGGGCCTACCCAATCTGCAGAGAAGCGTGGGGGATGGGAGAGGTCACAGTGGGGGGAAACTATATGGTTATTGTAGCTTTATCATTCACAATGGATTAAAAAAAAAATAAAAAAAGATATATAATTATGTCCCTCTGCCCAGCAAACCACAAAATACAAGCCAGCCAGAGAGAAAGAAAAAAAAAAACACACACAAACATATTAAAAGAAAGAAAATTAAAATGAGTTGAAAATGAAAAGAATGGTATTAATGAACAATTTGGAACAGGCCAACTTATTGATATAATTACAAAACGTTCCATTGTTATTTGTGCTTTGTCATCTGTTTTAATTCCCCGCACATGCATGACACAATCTAGAAATATTCAAAAACGCTCACCGTGTTCTCTACATATAGTGTCTCTCGCTTATCTCTTCCTCTTCCTCTCTCTCTCTTTCTAAATCTTTCTCTCTCTCTCTCTCTCTCTCCATAATGATGTTTGGCTGAGGTGGGGGTTAATTGCAGGGTTAACTGACACAGCCTAGAAGAGCGGTGTGCTGTGAATATGAGAGGAAAGGCAGGTTTAGTCACAGTGTGTGGATGGGAAAAGCTGTGCATAGTTATTGAAATGCTGCAGGTATGCATGCTGTGTGTGTGCGTGCGTGTGTGTGTCTGTCTGCGTATGTGTGTGTGTGTGTGTGTGTGTGTGTGTGTGTGACACAGAGAGACAGAGAGGGATAAACTTTTTCCATGTGGGTGCACTGGTGTGTGTGCATTTTGTGTGTATTTACGTGTGACTCCACATGCACTTATAAAACTGCACTGGCCGGACATGAATAAGCATCAATAAGAGGCAATGCGTCTGAAGGGAGGTTAAACGTGTGCCTTTGTTTTCATGTGAATGGCTGACATGCAGGATTTATGTGCAGCTCACCTCAGCACTGGTGTCACCTCCGCTCTATGCCTCCATGAAAAAAAAAAAAAAAAAAAAAAAAATCTGTCTTTCCTGCCGAGGTCTTACACTCACTCGAATTTGACTTGTTTTACAACAGCCAGTAATGAATATCTATGAAGGCAGTTAGTGTACCCAATTATTCAGTGTGTGCCCTGTTCTGCAGCATTGCTGGCTCCAGTCTATTTTCCCTTCAACCTCCTGACTGCTCAGACTGGAGTGCGCGACTGAGGTGCAATTTCAGTAATGCGTTTGGCATACAAGCTAATGATAACATGTATGAATGGACAGAATGCATATATGAATGAATGAATTCTCTAGCTATATGCACACATATCGGAATTCATAGCCTACTGTACACACAAACATGCACACACATGAATTTTGCACCACTTAGGATGTCAATGTGTGCCATGCATTCACACAACCACACTCACACAGGCATGCACACACACACACAGCATAATAGCTAATCAAATGTTATCAGAGCCTCAATATGATCTAAATCTCCATACAATAATTCATTCTGGGAGATATCATCAATGTAAGGCTTCACTCTCATGTCAGTAAACACACATACACATGTAGGTGCACACATACACACACACACACACACACACACATATTTAGCATGCATATAGTCACATGTATGCAAACACGCCAAACACATGCACACACACACACAGAGTTCAAAAGAGATTGAAGATTCAGCAGCCTTTCTAACAATTAACATACAGAGACATACAGGGTAATGGCCCTTTTCTGCTGGCTGTGTCACAAACAGATCAATGCAAACAGCTCATGACATTTATCAGATAGAGTCAAGGACCTCCACATTAGTATTGAAGCTCACCTCGCCGGTCAAGTGGATCAACATTATTGATATGAAGCCTACAAGGCAAAGGACAACTGCTATTCATTCATCTATAAGGAAGAGCCAAAGAATATGTGTTTTTGAAATAATATTTTTGGATTTGCAACCAGCGTATCTATATGTATGCGTGTGTGTGTGTGTGTGTGTGTGAGCGCAAGTGAGTGAGTGAGTGTGTGTGTGTGGACAAGCCATTGCTCTGAGACACACAAGTGACAGTCCATCTCTCAACAAACGTGCAAAGGCAATTTTTCTCATTGTGAAATGATGTACGCTGACATGTGGGATTTCTGGTCCTGCTGCTGTGTGTGGCCCATCCAGCTGACAGAGTCCTCCTCAACACAGAAATGACATTTTATACAACTTCACACACCCAACACTCAAACCCTTATTGCCCTTGTTTTATTTTGTTTTTAGGTTTTTGTTTTTTTTTGGTTGTTTTTTTTTTTTTTTTGGTTGTTTTTAATTGTAGGGGATTATACATTTGATAAAAATGAAATTAGCATTTTATCATTTGAATGGAGCTCACAGGACCAGGAGCTGCAAATACAATAAAGTAAAATAAAATAAAATAAAAATAAATAAATAAAACAGAATGAAATGAAATAACAGTGGCATGACAACCACTGGAATTTGAAGCTGCATAGAAAATTGTTATCATGTCAAAATCAATTTCAAGTGATTAACAGTTGGAAAAAGCATGGCATTACACGGTCATGCGAAGTAATGGCTGATGTATAAGTGGTAATCTAGCCTAACTTCATAGGCTACTGTCATATTTCAAACTGGGCACATGCAGATTACTTTGGGAAGCTACAACAATTACTATCAAGTACAGTAACAGGAGCAGACAACAGTTTCTATCATTTAGACCAAAATTTGACTTCTCAAAAAAATAGCCTAGCATATTAGCAGAATTTCAAAATATTATTTTAGGTTATTTTTCTGCATCAATATCAGCTTACCTGTGACCACGTGGACCACAATAGCTTTACTGAGGCTCTATTAAACAAATTATTGTTTATCCTGAGAGCAGGGAGGTCGTATAGGACATTTTATCCAAAGTACAGTGAACTTTGCCTACAACTTTCTACTCCTTTAGGTTACTCAGGGCTTGTCCAGGGTAGAGGTGGACAACTATTCTCTCTCTCTCTCTCTCTCTCTCTCTCTCTCTCTCTGTTTGTGTGTATGTGTGTGTGTATACAGGACTTGGTAAAAACCGGGTTGCACGGTTTGATATAGGCTAGTGTTTATTATATCTTGCCATATATTACCATTTCTCCTTGGAGGGGGCCCCTTGCATTCAAATCAGCGACCGGCTGCATGATCGTAGAGGACAGCTTACTAGGCCCCTTGAATTGTTCACCAGGAACAATGGATTCCTTTGTCAATGTGTTTCTCTTTCTCTCCCTGGACAATACTAGAGGGTCCTTCTGGCTCTCTACACTTAAGAAATGTTTGCAAAATTACACCTCTTTATATGCCTCTCAAAACAAGTAGGCCTAACCGTGCCAGTATAAAAGTGTGCGAGGTTAAGAAAAATTACATCAAAAATTCGTGCATTTTCTCTTTGATAAACTTCAGTCAGCAATGTCTTAAAAAGGAAAATTTCCAGCAGTTGAGAATAGCCTACAAATTGTGGAGACGGTTTTCTCCTGTAGGCCTACATTGGTTTGATATGTTATACTTGGGCAAAATGCAAAACAAAACAGAAAGACATATAGGCAACATAAACATTTGGCAAGAACGGAAGAAAGGAAAAATCCTAAAGTAAAAGCCTAATAAAATTATCAAATCTGGCATGAACATTAATAACTATGTCAAATCATGAATATATATCTCCAAAATATTTTAAAATAACGCCGTACCATCCCCTCACGCTTCTGATCATCTGATGAAGGAATATGACATTAGATAATGACAGGCGGGCTCTCTGTTTGCTGTGTTAGAGCCATGTTATAAACTATAAGCTGTGTATGTGCCTAACGAGCTTATAGTGCGCTGCTGCCCACCAGGCCGCAGCGCTGACCTCTCCCTCCTCCTGATGAATAGGCCCATAAGCAGATGCCCAGCTGTGCCTATCCGGGCCTTCAACAGCATTTCGGAAATCGGTATGATTTCCCTGGGAAAGTTGGCCCGCCACACCGGGACAATTCCTCCTACAATGTCCACTAGGCTACTCCAACGTGCTGCCGATTTTTTTAAGCGCATATTAGGCTATTATTATTATTGTTATTATTATTATTGTTATTATTATTGTTATTATTATTATTTAATTGTTGTTGTTGCTGCTGCTGCGTTTGATAGCTGTTATTGTTGTCAGTATCATGATAATTATCAAAAACAATTATTCAAGTATATTTATAAATCATTATTTAGAGGGGAAATCATGTGCGCACAGACATGACAGAGAGCGAACAAATTTAAATGGCTTCAGAGAAGCGACGCTGATTTTTGCGCTTCAGCTTCATAGTGTTTACAGGTTGCCTATATAGAGCACCATCAAGGCAAGCGAGGGGAATCCTGAATCCTGAAAAAAATGTTTTTTAATTTTTAAGTGCCATTATTTATATTTAAAATATTTGTATTCTTGTTATTGCTATTATTTGTTATTTATTTTATATTTATTTAGACATTTTAAGTGAAAATTCATTTTAAAAGGCAAATGTCCCGCCAGGTTTACAAATGCATAGCTGCAAGTGTAATTATAATTGCCATCTCTGGTTTGGTTTTACGCATAGCCTACAAAATGTAGCCTAAACTTTTCTTGTCTATGTGATTCTGCAGAATGGCATGCCTCCCTGTCTAGGACGGAGAACTACGGCAGAAAACTGACAATATGAGCCTGGTCCTGAGTGCTGAATGGTCACCTCTGCCCTATTAAACCGTATTTTCCTCAGCTGTTCGCTCCACCTTTATAATTCATACGACTGTGTTAAGGCGCTAGTGGCCTATATTTTTTCATTACAGACCGCCGTTAAACCCAACCGTGTTTGTCCCATATTAAATCACATTTGACTTGAATGTTTGATTTTCATAGACATCTCAAAGAGCAAGCTTCTCCTTACACCACCCATTCAGCCAGGAATGGTCCAGAGCTCAGAAAGATAGAAAGGGAGAAATTAACTATAGGATAGACCTACATATTTATACATATTTATTTCAAAATGGTTTCGATGGCAACACAACATTAAACTCTTCCACGGCACGTCCCTTAATGTAATTCAAACGCACAGGAATATTTTCCCAGCGTACCTCAAAAGTCCAGGGGCCGCAGCTCGCACAACTGGGGCCGACTCTCCTCTCTCTTTTGTTGGGGCTATTGTGGGGGGCTGCGTGTTGGGATTGGGGGTGTAATGAGGGGGCTGCGACCCCCCGATGGGGGTGCATTTGCTGTCCAAAGACCGTTAGACAGTGGCTGAATGAATGGGGCCTGAATGTCATTGTAATGCACAGGGACAACTCCCCCTTCATTCAGCTTAAGATGTGGAGGCCGCTCAGCTCGGCAGAGGGAGAGATGAGGGGAGAAAAGCAACTGCAATTGAATTCACAATCTCTCCATCTTGTTCTCTCTTTCCTTCATCGTGCCAGAGAGACGTGGACGCTATTTTCACAAAGTTAGGCGTTATGTTGCTGTACATGCGTTTGCTTTCTGTGCAGATGAAGGCCTGCGATTGCACAGAATGGAGAGAAGATGTGATGGACCTATGGCGCATAGCTGGAGGATACCCACAACGACGAGAGTAAGAAAATGAACAAAGGATTTTGAATTAAAGCGGCGTGGATTTTTATAGGCTATATTTGGACAAAGGACTCTTTTCCTGTAGCAGGTGGCCTACAGTTACTGTAGGCTATATTATTCTTTTTTTTCCATATTTTTGGCAATGGGAAGCCATTAGATCTATAGGCCTAAGAAACGACTTTCATTAATGAATTGACTTGCATTCATGGAAATGCAAGGAGCGTTTTGAGATGTAGATTGCGACGGAGGTTCAGGTGAAACAATAGGCATGCCTGTTAAAATAGTTAATAATCCCAGTCGTTTAAAAAAGACCACATTTGCGATTCTATAGTCTCGATAATTGAGAGTAAAGGGCAGCGGTTTCATCCTAAACATCGCTGACGGTTCCCTCTCTCCATCTCTTTGTTTAGCCAACAGTGGGTGGTAGAAAGAGGCTGCAGAAGGAGGGAGAAACATTTGAAAACCCAATGACATTTTCTTCCGGGATAGAAATCAATGTATTCCTGTAGGAATTTATTGGAACAATGATGGTGTTGCATCAAATGACTATGTTGATTTATGGTAATGTTATTAGGACGTATATGTTCAAAGAAACCCATAGGCTCAGTTACTCTAATAAATGATGGGCTATTAGGGTAAACTTTTGGGTCTACTTGCTGAAAAAAAAAATATAGAAAGGCCAGCCAGGCTAATGGCCGCCTCAACTTTGTTGACATGTTTGTTGAGTCGAGAAGAATATTTATTGAAAACTGGTTCAAATAGGCAAACTGGCAATTTGAACCTTGACATTGAGGCAACACTATATAGCCGCGCCTCCCCCCTAGCCAAGCTTATACCAGTCTATAAGAAAAACTGATGACCTGCATTTTGAAGGGCAGACAGATCTGTAATAGCCTACACTAGGCCACAAAACCAAATCAGCAGGTAGGCTATCAGCTAGGCTACCGCTGCTTAAACTAACCAATATAGAAACATGTTTTAGCCCAAAACATCTTGATTAGGCTACAATGAATGAATTCTGAAATTTCATCAATCAGTAGCATGTATTGTCAAAAGTGCAAAGCAATACAATGCAGAATGCATATCCTAGCTTAAATATGCACCACATAGACACTGAATGCTGACTTTTATCTTCACCTTTTAGACAGAAAGGTAACTGATGCTCACTGCAGACAGTGATATGGCCTTAGGCCTGGGCATCTGGGATCACAAGGTCCACAGGCCTTGGAGGAGTAATCTTGAACAAACGGAAGCACTGTATTCTTTTTACAGATTGGGCAAAGCAAATTTACAATAGCCTAGTACTAGATGGATGTTGCATGAAATGTTTACTTCCAAATGAAAATGGCTGCCATGCTGATGGGCCTTTAGTTTGCACCAGGGATGTAAGCTAATGGAGGGTAAACCTTTCTAAACTCAGCTAACCACCTTTTTATTTGCAGAGTTTACCCATCTTTTTGGTTGACATAGGCTACGTCTATATGACATAAATTAATTCTTTAAGTCATAGTGAGTGGGCTTGTGTCAAACTGATGTGAATAAACATAGGGCCTTGGAAGGAAATAAAACAATAATTAATGCTTTTATGAAAATATAATTGATTTTTGTTTACTGGTGGATATTTGCCTCACGATGATCACCGACTGGAGGCCATAGTTTACCCACCTTTTTATTTACCACTACATCATTGGTTTGTACCAACAATTAACTGCTGGGCATGCCTCTATCTTGGGTAAAATCACTACCGGCTGCCAGTATAAACGACTGTAGAAATGTCATGTTATTTTAGCCTGTTCTGGATACAAGCTACATCGCATCTGTTAGTAAATGCCAACCATAGGCTATAACTATTATCTGTAAGCGTAAACAGTACATCTGCCCCGGTGCATGCATGCATGACGCGCTGCAGAAAGTCAGGCCGGTGGTTTCAAGGACATTTGGGGCTGATGAGGATTTGGTTTTAATGGGGGGAGGGGGGGACTTGGGCCGCGGGCCATGACGTCATTGTGCGCCCATGTAATCCTCTTGCGCTGAAGCCCAATCAGCAGAGACTCGCAATTGTCTGGGATGGGAAGAGAGGGGCGCTCTAATCCGGGAGACAGTGGATCACACAGCCCGAGAGAGAGAGGAGAGAGAGAGAGGGGGGCATGCATCCAGGGCTGGATTGTGCCTGAAATGGGTCAGATTAAAAAGACACGAACCAAGAGGAACCGAGTGACTCTACGTGGAGAGAGGACCTTTTTGAAGAGAAAGAAGGCATTTTTTTTCACCTCAAATACGAGAAAATCAGCTTCCCGACAATGCCAGCGTGTAGGGATTTGGTAGATGCTATGTGGCGCATAGCAAAACGACTTGCCTTTTTTTCCAGATATAGTCTAATGTAAAAGTAGCCTTTTATAGTTTGTCAACTGCATGAGACGAGAGAGGAGGCATCGCGCGTTTTGTCCGAGGGCGTTGATTATGGACAAGTGGGGGAACTGCATACAAGCCAAGTTAAATGGAACATACTGCTCACAGTGGGATGTATATGACTTCAAACAAATAGCCTTACACTGTGCTGCCATCGTTGTTGTGTTTTGTTTTGTTTTTCATTCTTGTCTTTGCTATTGGGTCAGGCTAAGGTAAATTGCATGGTTTTAAGGAAGGACAAAGCGAGAACATATAGCCTATCAGCTGTCAGTTCTGTGCAAGGTAACCAGCCAAGAGATGCGTAAAGGCGCACAACCGCAGAATATGAGAGCAGAAGTGTTGCATGTTGGAAGATGCTATGCTACTAGCTAGGCTATTCATGTGGAATCTTTACTTCACATCATTTGATTATATGGACCATATTGCATTCTTGCTGATGGAGTTTAATGTCGAGCTATGGCGCAGTGATATCAATATTCCTTTGCGCAGAATCTGAAGACACGTTGGAGATGGATTGTGGTCGCGCGTATTATTGCTGGAGTAGGCTATAAATCGGCTTTAGATTTGTGTGTGTGTGTGTGTGGGGGGGGGGGGGGGGGGGGGGGGGGGTTGGGAGCGCGCGCGTGTTGCAAAATCGGCTTTAGATTTGTCTGTGTGTGTATGTGTGTGTACGCCCGAGCGCGCGCACGGAAACGGGAGCTGTACTTAAGTCGCAGTCAAGACTTGCATTCTCCTTGAAGGCAGATGCTGTAGGTTTCAGCATGTGGAAGTCATACAGGGTTAGTGCTTGTTGGCTTGGGTTCATAGTTCTCCTGTCAGCAGGACGAGAAGGCGACTTCTTGAAGGGTTGTCACTCTGCGTGTTCACAGCGGACCTTGATTTAATGTCCATACAATTAAGGCACGCGGTGAATGCCAAGAGAGGAATCTACACAGCATCATGCTTCAGATCATTTTATCAGGCTGCAGGCTTCAGGCTTTAGTTGACTGTTCTAACCCTTTATCATTCAAATATAGGCCCAGGCTGCCAACCATACCATCAGGACAAAACTGACTGCTGTTCACTACTGTGTGTGTGTGTGTGTGTGTGTGTGTGTGTGTGTGTGTGTGTGATGCCTTGACTGGGTGGGCGCAATGCGTACTTTAATATTTTATAGCAGAAAATTAGGGCACCGCCATTTAACTTATATTCCACATCTTTAGTCAAAGACACTGTGTTTTAAATGCATATAGGCCGTAGAGGTTATTCAAGCTATTTTCTGTAGACCTATATACAAAAGAAATGCACAATGCAGCACGCAGGATACGACACAGGCTTACGATAACAATTGGACCTTCGTCAAATAGGGTCAATAGGCCTAGCTCGGGGTTTTTAATAGACGTCTATCCTTGGATTGAATGGTATTCACCCCGATTCCTAAACTAGTCCCATAGAGCTTTATAAATGATCAAGGATGTGGCGAAAGGGCAGCTTTCTTTTCGCGTTAAGTGTACAGGGGTCGGTTTTACCTCTCCGGAGTAATATAATATACAGTATGTCTGTATATTTTAAGTGTAGCAGTTGGAAAGTGAGACAGTAAATATGAATAGGCTATAAGAATGAAAAAAAAATAATAATAAAAAACACAAAACCAAAATGCAGACCAGACCTAGGCGGGACCTAAAATAGCCTAATGTAAAATGCACCGGCCGCAAGCCTGCCTACAATTTAGAAGCAGCCTAACAGTGTGTGTCTGATAATGGAAACATTCATTAACAGTCCATTGATGGTAAAGCCTAACCTTTATTGTACTCAAGCCTAGATGGAAACGCTCTATTTATTCCGATTTCTTACAAAAGTGTTCTATCTTGACTGTTTGAAATATTTTACAAAATGTTTAATAATCCTATAATAACACGTAAGGCTCCCTATAGGCTATAGGCTCAATCTCGGTCAGTTACAACAAATGATTTATTTGATGAGGAGAGAGAAAGTAGGCTAATAGCTCTATTCCACCGTTCCTACACGCCATGCCTCAAACCTCAGGCCTACAGCACAGGCTGAACAGCCTCCAGGGATAAAGACTGACGTTGGCTGCAGTGTTGGTCGGATAGAGTCAACATATAGAAATGTAAGTGGTCCAATGCCACCTACAGGCGTCCTTCTGATAACGCATCACTGAAGCTGGTCTCGTGTTATAGATTAGTTGAAGGCTGTAGGCTTTCATACTAGACTCTAGTTCCTTTACAGGACAAGTGTTTAGATAATAATAGAAAATAAATAAATAGTCTATACTTATCATATATCCTGGATATTCTATAGACTCTATAGGCTTTCATTCTAGACTCAAGTTTGTAAACAGGGCCAATATTTTTAAGTAATAGTTAAAAATAGAATAGCCTACCATATAGTCTAGCTGTGGCCCGAAAGAACTGAATGTTCTAAACAGGACAAATGTTTTAAATAATAAATGAAAATAAAACGGCCTACTCAACTTCCACATATCCATACAGCCTAGTTGAATGGGTTCATGCTAGACTCAAGTTCCTCTTACAGTATAATTGTTTTTAAATGATAATTAGAATTAAAATATCCCGCCCAACGACCATATAATGAACTAAAAAGAAGAGAATTAGCTAATAGTTGTATTAATAAAAAAACTGAGCCATAGAGACTTTCTTTCAACATACATTGTAGAACATAAATATTAGAAAAACTCACACGATCTGAGAATTTAACATCTCGAAAACATCTATCTCTATATTAGGCTTATATGGAAACTGATTGGAGAGGACCTTTCTAAATATCTGGCTTTATATAAACACGAATTCCAACATTAGGATAACTGGCAATAACCTCATTGCAGGATTTTTGTCAGGAATATATTAATGCTTAATATCTGCCTGGTACACTGAGCTGCACATTAATATTATGAGTCTATAGAGCAGAGAGCATGACAGAGGTAATGTTCTCTTATTTTATTTCTCTGTTGGATGCATGCTTTGTAATAATGTGACAACAAATAAAGCCTGAGTGTTATTGAATTATCTCCTTGTTCTTGTGATTTTTTATGATAAATTGCACATGGCAGTCACGCCAAATTTTGCACCTTGCATGCAATATCTGCGGAATTACAATTGACCTGAATTAAAACAAAATGGAGTAATGATAACTTGTTCTTCCCATGACATGTTCATAATCCTGTGAGACAGATTTGTATCGGACACGTATGGACTGCCTCAGCGATGCAACTTGAGCTGATCTCTAATGAAAAGGATTAATTCTTTTGGAATCATATAGATCCCCGAGAGGCATACAATGCTATCACACTTTACATTCACATCCATGATAACATGATAATAATCCTCATTTCATAAAAGGTCATCTACAGATTGTGTCTCTGTACTCTCAAATGTACTTCATTATGTGCCTGGATCGTCCCATCAGCAGGTCCTCCAAATCAGGAAATCAGCACCACGGAGAGCTCCCATCAAGTTACGGGTGTAAGAAGAAAAGAAAAAAAGGAAGAAAAAAAAACCCAACACTAGCATATTTAGGACCTGAAGGAGTATGTGCACAGGGCATCTCAGGCCAGAGAATTAGTTGTGTATGGGTTGCCAAAAAGAAATAAGTTGTTTTGACAAACATGTATGGTTCTGGATCCTCCGTCTTTAATTTCCAAAGGAAGGTAAAACTCCAAAGCCATGCATTTGTATGTGGTGGATCTGGTGTTTTCTTTCAAATTAAATAGTCTAAATCTTTAAAATACCACAGAGAGACATCCCAAGCCCACTGCATGTCGAAATGCAAACATGTGCAGTCGGTTAAATTCATGTGTAGGCCAGTTTAGTCTAAGACAACATGGCCTCCTTTGATAACGTTGTTTCCATACAAGTCCAGTATTAGTAGGCTAGTAGCTGCATGATGAAACTAAGAGGGCAACAAGGAACAAGTGCAGCAAAAAAAAAAAAAAAAAAAAAAACGTTCAGTGACATTTATACAAAGGGGCAGGCCTACAGCTCCTCGCTTTAGATAAGGTCGCTATAGTTGGTTGTAAGCTTACAGAAGGGAAATTCAAGAGATCAAGACAAAGTAATTGCTGAATGGACAGTTTATTAAGGCTTGATTTCTTCTATAAAGATAAACCAAGATAGATCTTTTGAACCATTACAGGTTGTTATGTCCACTACAACTGTGGTCTATAAGATAATAATTTTTTTTTTTTATTTATCTTTAATATGTCATGTCATGGCTCCTTTTGTAGTGATGAAACAATATACTTTCTTGGCTAACCTGACATGTCTCTCTATTGCAGCAAACATCTTCAGACAGTTATCATTAACGTGCATTAAGCCCTGTACCATAGTCACAACCAGTTCATGCTTCCTGAGGCAGAGACCGCTGTGGCTGCGACTCAGTCTTCGGTGGCATCCTGAGCTTCTCGCCTCCCCCTTCAGCTGCACTGGTCGCAAAGAGCGGTATTGGTGAAGGAAAACATCCGAAGGGCGTTCACCGTATTGCTTGGACCAACCACGCTCTCGATTAGTGCAGGTAAAGGAGAGGAGGAGGAGAAGATAGGATCCTATTAAAGGTTTATGATCAGTTCTCTAATTACAAGGGGTTCACTGGCCAGGTCAAATACAAAGCAGATATGCTTCTTCAAATGTCTGGAAATAAGGTTTTGAAACACACATTCGCACTCACACTGGACGGACCTCAGCAAAGTAGGCTACAGTACTTCTGCCATCTCAAAGTTTATAGGGGGTGCGGTTACTGACAGACTCAAGATTAGAAACCATATCCATAGTTTGAAAAGCACCACTAAAGATATTGTGAATGAGTCCACATTACCCACACAGGTGTAACTGTCACTACTACATCTTTATCAATTCATTTTTTTCAAGTGGAAAAAACGTGAATTGGGATTTTGAATTGATTTGTTACTATGTAGCTACGTCGGGATTTAAACTTTATCACACATACACACAAACTTGAAAACTAGGAAAAATCCCCTAGCGTGTAGAAGACAACCGGCAGTATTCCTCACTGTAATCTTTCATTCCACAAAATGCCAAAGTGACAGTTTCTACTAATCAAGGAGAGAACCCGCTGGTCTTGAATGTGCTACAATCAGTCTCCATTCTGGCTTTGAATGTCCTGAAATCAGTGACAGGAGAACAGGGGACAGTGCTCTTTAAAGGACCGTAAACTATAATAACATTGCCACTCTCACCTCACAATCAAGCTGCAGGGTGTATAATATTTTAACATGTCCAACAGACTGACTATATTGCAGCTTGCCATGCATGGGCTCACACTTATTCAATTAGTGACTTTTTTTGTCTTTTAATACCCAATCCCCAATCACTTTCGTTTTCATAACATACCTGAAATTACTTTACTGTATCATAAATCAATGGTTTCAATCTAAGACAAACTATTTTTTCGCAACAACAACCAAAAAACACACAGAAACCACATTTCATTCTTGTTTTTTTCTTACTCTTGATAGTAAATCAGTTACATTAATTTTAGGTTATACATTTTTAGGCTTTCTCCATGACTATAGGCTCCTACGTTAAAGCTTAGCATTACGAACGACATGATAGACTTAGCAAAACCAAATTCGAGGAAAAAAAACAAAACAAAAGGATTAAGACAGAATGATGGTGAATGGACAAATACTGAACCCTCCCCCCCTTTACTGGAACAAAAATGCAAAAGCAACAATTCATTCAAATGTAGCAGTTACATCATTACATAATTCTGATTATAAAACAATTTAAAATGGTGGCTGCGACAATTCTCTCAGACTGGATTGCGTACACAAACAGAATCTCCTGATGAAACATACAAAAAACCCCTTCAAGACAAACATCGAAAGAAACCAAAGCAGAGGGGTGTGAAGGATGTCAATAGTACAATTTTTGATTTAAATGGTGAAAGTTCTGGTTGTAGAGGACACATCAGTTATTTCCTTCCCAGAGGCCTTTGCAATTCCTCCTCTGAAATGTCTCGAGTCCCGTGTGACTTCACACTATCCCTGATTTCTCCAGCACTGTCACTGTTAGAGCGGTTCTTTTGAGAAGTCACCAATAACTAGAAAACAAAACATTAAGGCTCCAGAAAACAGGTTTCTGAAATGAAAATTGTCAGTAGTAAGCCAAAAAATAGAGATTTTGTTGATCTGAATGAAAAATAGATAAACCATTGAAGTTTTATTATCGCACAGTTCCAAGTCCGACATTGCCTTTGGGATCCTCCAACCCTGTTGGCACAGTTAAACCTCTGAAGCATGGCAATGTTGCCCCCCAATGGACAAATAGGGGCAGGACACATCAGTTCCTGATTGTACTGAAATATAAAGTGGCAGATTTTTTTTTTTCTCCATGGTGCAGTCAAACCCTGATTCAATTGGAAAGAGGAGGAGGGGGCAGGGGCAGGAGAGAGAAACCCAGTCTGACGAGAGAAGAGTACGAGATGGTAAGAACGGGAAGAAAAAAAATCAAAAATCTGAACTAAAGAGTGTGGTGGTGGCTAGGTAATACATTAAATCAGCTTGTTATCCCTGCACAAGAGGTGGGTGGTACATGGGGCAAAAAAGCACAAGTCTCGACGATGGCAGAGATTCACCAGGATTAAATAGAAAAAAAGAAGGGCTTGGTTGTATTTTCATATTCTTCTGTCTCTTAAATCAAAAGTCCTAGTTTAACTGTTGATCAAGCCATGGATAAATGTCTTCTATTGTTTATTCCTGTTTTGGCGCTCCTGTTGGAGAGGGAAAAGAAAGTCAACATTAGACATGCAAATAGCACATAACAGCGCAGTAAAACTGTATGATCTTGTTGAATAGAGGTCTACATTATCTAGTTTAAGCAGTGATCAAAGGATTAAAGAAGCTGCTAAAATTTCCATTCATCTTCACTGTGTTGAAGAAGGCAAACAATCAACAGCAATCACCCGCTGTCAGCTAAAACTCAATACTCCTGGGATAGCCAACGACACTGACAAGAAAATGTAAAAAGACGGTTCTTTACCTGATCCAACCGAGAGCGGTTCTGTATCGGAGCAGGTTCAAAGGTCTGTCGAGAGGAGTAGATATGGGGAAAGAGTAAGAAAACAAGAGTTAGTCTAGCACAGAAACAAATCAACAGTCACATGATCACAAGAATGGAAAGATGCAACTAAATATGATGTAATAAGGTACACCTGAGAGGTCTGCACGGGCCTGTTTTTTCAAGACCGCTCCTACCCGCACCCACTGCTTTTTGTGCCGCAAACGACTGCACAATTTAGTGCCCACACCCGCCCACACAATGCTTAAAAACTGAGAACTCCACCCAGCCGGGAAACCGGGCCACATTAACAAACGCACAATCAAATGACAGGCGCAGACAGTTTATGTGAACGGCGGAACTGCCAAATTGTGCTGAGAAAAACCTGCATCATGACCACGCTTTCAAATGTGCCGCCCGTAGCCTGCACCAAGATCTGTTGCGGGACTCGTGGGGCAGGCAGGCTCACATAGACCTCTAGTACACCTCTGTTGTATTCTAATCAAAAGTACCTAACACATTTTGGTCTATTGGTGGAAATACATGGGGAAATAAGTCAGATGATTGTACCCACCTTACGCACCTCCTCCTCTTCTTCCTGCCTCTTCTCGTAGTGGGAAAAGTCATCAAAGATGGAGGTGGTGTGTTTGTAGGTGGCGATGATCTTGAGCACCTGCTTGGCCTTCTCCAGAGGAACCTCCTGGGTGTCACGGGAGTTGGTCACTGGCTTGTTGTCGTTGTTCTCCAGGCGGATGTGGCGCAGTTGGCTATTAGGCACGTCCTTAACAAACAACCAGTCCACATCAAACTTTCCCTTCCACTTGTCCTGCGCCCATACACCGGCACTGGTGCCGTAGTCCACTGGTGAGCGCATCTCTGCCACGCCGCAGAAATGGCCGCTGCCATTGACACTGAACAGCAGGTATACGGGGCCTTTACCGTTCATGGCCCGGAAAGCTGAGTCCAGCCGCTTGTTGCCGTGTTCTGTGCTGCACCAGATGGAGTACTTGATGGAGCGGTGGATATCGTCCTCAGAGTAGCTCTTAATGATGAAAACACGGCCATTCTTCAGGTTCCATTCAAACTCCTTGGGGTTGTAGCTATGGGCGGCACGCAGCTTCTCCAGCACTGGGTGGGACTCTCCACCGGGTCCCAGGCTGGCCGAAACTGGGGGGCCACTGTTCCCACCGCCAACCATTCCCATCACACCACTACCCTCAAGGCCACCCTGCCCATAGCCTAAGTTACGGTTCCGTGGGGCGACCCAACGGGTTTGGGGTGGTGGGGGCTGAGTGTGGTTCTGGTAGGGCTGCGGTGGTGGCTGGTGGTGCTGGTGATGGGGGGGCTGGGGCTGTAAGGCCATCGGCTGCATCTGGGGTTGCACCAAAGACTGGGGAGGGGGAGGCTGCATGGGTCCTTGCTGCATGGGGGGTTGAGGTGGCATGGCATGGGGCAGGCCAAGGGGCTGCTGTTGCTGCAGTGGAGCTGTGGCCACTTTAGTCACTGGCCCCTTGTCCCAGGTGCCAATGTTCATGTTGTGTTTTATGGGTGGCGGAGGCAGAGCTCCCCCCGGGGTGGGCATGCCTGGCTTCACCTTGGCCTTCAGTTGCTGGGGCTTGGCGGGTTTGCTGGCGATGGCCGCCCAGGAGGTGGGTTTGGGTGGGGGCATGCCAATAGGCGTGGCCCCATTTCCTGTGGCTGCCACTGCAGGTCCGCCAATCACAGAGCCAACAGCTTTGACCCCTGACCCCTGGCCAGTGACATCCCCTCCGATCTTCAAGCCGACCATACCCTGCTCCAGGCTGTTCATACCAGGGGCCTTGTTGAGGGTGTCACTGTGGAAGCCCGTCTGACCGTCAGGCACCAGGGTGCCCCCCAGGGAGCTGGGAGGATAGCTGTAGCTGCCACCGTAGGCTGAGCTCTGAGTCTGCTGGCCTTGGGAGCCACTGGTGCCCCAGGCAGAGAAGGCTGGGTTTTCAGGGAAAAAGTTAAACCTGTGGGGGTAGATGCTGCTGCCCAGGCCCCCTGGCTGGCCAAACACTGTGTCCGGCATGAAGTGATGGTCTCCATTACTCAAGGGTCCATAGGGAGTGAGGTATGGAATGGGGGGGTCTCCACCGGTGGACCAGGGGGCCTCACTGAGGGGGTACGGAAATCCAATGGAGGGGGCGTAGTAGCTGGACAGGTATGGGTCGGTGATGGACTGGTAGCTGTTGTTCTGGATGCATGGGAGTCAGCAAAGCCACAACATTAGCAAGTCACTTACAATTTGATTTAAAACCACTCTACAAATTAAATGAAACACTGCTAGACTATAGCAAAATGCACTCCAAGCAAATCTTCATTTTATAATATGGTCAGGTTTTTAAAATGAGTTTTTCTAAAGTTATCTGCGTGATAAAACAAAAGATTAATTACATTTATACTCTCATCATTACCACTGGTTTTTTATTTGCTAACAATTTCCCAATCAAAAATAGTACTTCTTCTTAAGACAGAGATCTTGAGCTTTACCTGAGTTGATTGACCAGTGAGGTATGGCTCAAAGTCATTGTCGTGGACAGTCTCCTTCTGATGCAGTGAACCATTTTGCACTGCAACAAAACAAAACCCCATCAATGCATATTTAAATATAGATGTGTGGATGACTGAGTGCACAGATTGTTTTATTAGAAGGACAGACAGCAACAGTTGTTTCAGCAACTAAAGGCTATGCTTGCAATCTAAAGCCTAGGTCAAACTACAAGACTGTTAAAATCTTGCACGACGAGGGCAGTTCAGCAAACAAAGATGGGCCTTCACAAACATGAAAACGAGGGATCACATACTTCCTGATTCTGTCATTCAAAAACAATTTCCCATTCGTTCAGAACAGTTCACTGTAAATAGGCTACAATTACAAAATAGGTGTTCAATCATTTCTTTCTTCTTCATACAGAAGCTACAGTTTACATTTACATTACAAATGTATGCTGAAGTGACATTATTACAAGGATAACATTGATGAAGAATTCTGTATTAGACTTATTTTACTTAATTTGTAATTTCATACTTATGTGGATTGACCCCAGTACGTTGTCATTTTATATGAGATTTATTCCTCCAACTAAAATTATATATCAACTTATCAAGAGTGGAGCAAAGGGAGTAGGGAATATTTCTGAAGTAAGCCATCTGTGTGAGTGGGCTTTGTTGCCAAACGCGACTTCTCCTCAAGTTCATTCTCTTTCTTGCCCCTTGAGCTCAACTCCCACTGGCTGTTGCCAGGGTCACTCTCAGATTTCAGTCGTGGCGAGTCTTGGACCGTTTCACACAGCATGAGCCCAACCAGACTGGGCCTGACAAAATCAAATATGTCTGAAAAAATCTTGTCAGGCCAAAGGGCCAGAGTCGGCAGTCTTGAGCCCATCATACCACAGGATAACTGCTTCAACTGTCGGGCTGGAGCCAGTAATTATTTTTTAATTATTATATTATTTGTAGTGTCTACAGAGATACTAATATATCTGTCAAAAGCCATAATCAGCTGACAATATCAGTGGTCCATTATATAAGACTGTCCCTCTTACATGTGCATGTCTACCTCCAAAAAAAATAAAAAATAAAATCAGTGAGCCATGACAGACAGTGCTCTGGCCCTTGAGACAGGCCTAACCTGGAAGTGAGTCAGACTATGGCCTGCTGCCTGCTGCCAGCCAGACCTGCAGGTTAAGGATGAGTCAACACCTGCCTGTCACTCAGCCTGTTCTGGCAGCTATGGCAAACCAACAACAGCTTGAACATCATAAAAAAACAATGGAAAGGCCAGTAATAACAACACTATCATCAACACCAATCGACGTCAGCAAGGGACTACAGCAATGAATAACCACCAGTAAATCATACAACTGGGGTAGGTGGTGTGAATGGGGAAAGAGCGAGACTGGAGTAACCACAAAATTCAAACAGCTGTTTTATATTCGAGTCATCCATCAACCATATCACTCTCAGGTTAGGGCTGGCACAGCAATAAACCCTTGTAAGGCGTGGACTGCTGGTGATTTTAGCAATAAAAAAATTAAAAAAACTGAACAAAAAACAAAACAAAACACACACAACCTAGCCTATATAGTCAAAGCAATAATGACTGCACCAGCATTGTGCTAAGAAATTTTCAGAGATAAGCACCACGGACAGCTTCATGTCATGGATATAATCTGTCAACAAGGCAAGACACTAATTTTGCCCACAGACCACAGTGGCTAGTGGATTCTAAACTTCACTGGCCCCTTTCATATGACATTTGGTAGACATATGACATGTGGTGGATGCTTTTATCCAAAGTGCCTTACAGTCCATTAGTGCATACATTTTTAGCACTGGTGGTCCCTGTGGGTACCAAACCCTGAGCCTGACAGTTTGTGCCATGTTCAATCACTGAGCTAAAGGTCTACATAGTCACTATATAACCAGCCAAAATGATTTTCGGAAGATAAATAACTTCCAAAAGATGGATAGTTACCTGCCAAAGTGGCACATAGAGGAGATTAACTTGCCAGCCACAGCCAAAATTTACCAGCAATTAGTTAATCGCTGGTGTTCACCCAGCCAATCTGTAAATCAAGCTGTGTAAAGGCCCAGGAACACATTATAATGCAGCTAATTTCCCAATATGTGGTGTAGCTTGACAGTAGTGGATGTCAAGGCCTACTGAAGTATCAGTGGAAAAATGAGTGAGCAGTAACAATGATCTGACTCAAAGGGTAGGCCCAAACTAAACAGAAAAACCGTTTCTGAAATACACTATATTTATTGATTAAGTCTCATGATATGCAGCAACTCACCTTTAGATGCTTGTCCCTTTGATCTCTGCATCCATGTTGGATCATGCAAAGAAAAAAGGAGACGTCATGGTCATTTTCAGTCAGTTTAAGATTGAATACATAGGTTGGGTTTGTAGCTCATAAGCCGAACACAAGACTACTTCCTGGGCAGAGACAATGCAAAACATTTACCTAGTCTATGGTGAGGGGTTACAAAAGACTTGGAGAGACGAGGCTACAAAAATCAACGCTATTTATTTAGTGTGTTATACACTTAGGTATGTAACTTCAATCACTTAGCTAGCTAACGTTAATACACACAACTTGCTCGCTAGCTACCACCATCGAAATGGCTTTCTACACGCAAATAATGTAGCTTGCAGTTTGCCATCACAGGCTGCAAACATTGGGTCAGCCTAAACACCATGCAGTTATTTGTTAAAGGTTCCATGATCAGTTGTGTTTCAGATGTTAGCCTGAGCCTCTATATAATTATTTAACGTTAGCTATGGAATGGAAGTATTCAACCGAAGGTTGGAAGAGTGTTTTTCTACGATGGTGGCACAGACTTGTGGCTTCAGCCATGGATGATTTTGACAATTATGTACATGCACACGTACACATGTCATTCTTCTTAAATGTCTATTAAAAACACAACCGTTCCACGGAATGCGGCTAACTTGCTAGCTACATACACCGGCCAACGTTAGTGGCTAGCTAACACTTCCAATGAATAGCCATAGCCCAATAAATCGTTAGCAGATTAGCTAGCTTGCAAGCTTTCTACAGGCGAGGTGCATCGTCCTTCCTACCTGAGGGTCAATGCTTGTGGCAGACATAATTCATTAAGCAAGTCCCTGGATTCTCACAGAGCCTGAGCTTGTGACTGGATTTCAAGCCCCGTGTTTTGAGAGCAAGTTCACTGCTCAGTTATAGTTAGCTATCTGGCTAGTTATGCCGCTTAGCTTGTGGCTAGTGGTAGCTTGCGCTAGCTCAGCTGTGTATTTTCCGCTGTGCACGTATCCCAACTTCCACAGTTCAAGTCTGTCGCCTCGGATTCTGTGTCCGAAAGCAATCAAGTCCTGATATAGTTTCACGTTAACGTTATGTGTCGGCCGAATTGAACTTGCGGATCTTGTATATTTCTGTCCTCGGTCGCTTTTTACTTTGTCTTTTTATTCCAGAGAGATCCCTCCTCAGTTACGCTACCGAGAAGCCCTGTACACTTCCCCAATGGCTGCTCCATCCGGGCTTTGAGCCGCTGCTTTACGTCGATAACCGCGAGGTGGCAAAAGTTTCAAGTATCCTGTAGCTGTTCCATTTAAAGTGGTGCATTAAGGTCTGGGATTTAATACAAATATGAGACAAATGATGAATGAATGCAACATATGTTGACATCCCATTTTAAAAAGGAGTGTTATCTCTTACTGACATTGGTGTAAAAGTTTGCTAAAATTTTGTACAATCGCCATGGACGTAATTGACCCCAGGGCCCTCAGCAAACCCTGATTATTTTTCAACGAACCATTCTGAGTCTGAAAGGCCCATTATTGGAATTTCTTCTCTAAGATTTGACAAGAGGCCATGTCAAGCCCTAAATGTTGCAAAGTGAGGCATACCTTTACAAAAGAGAAGTAGGCTATATAATGATATCATACATTTTAGGAGGATACTAGGCCTATACAAAAATTATAGGCCTAAAAAAGTCCCTTTAGGCATATTATGGGAATATTATAGGCACATTACTGTGATATCATGAGAGATAAAACATAAATAAATACCAGGAAGTACAGACCACAATAAATTCACTACTGAGTAGGCCTAACACAGAAAAACTATAAGTCCATATATCAATACCATAGTGAGAGAAGGGGCCATCAGTAAAATCCTGTGACTGGTGTATTTTCATGACTTATGTCTTAATAGGCCTACTTTCCAATGATAGCATTCATAATTTATGCTTACTTGAGCTTCACATGCATCCCACAATCACATTTACAGTTGGGCATCCCATCTTTTTCTGGCGGGTGACCCCACTGAGGTCAAAATATTCCTGTGACCCCAACTCTGTGGCTGTAGATTGAAGGAAATGGGATATAGAAAGCAGGCTGCTAGTCAATTAACCTTGTATAGGCAGGGAATGATTTCCTCAGTGTCATGCATGCGGTCTAAAAGCCTTTGCTAGGGGTTTTATCATTTCAGAATAACTCTGATATTATTATGCTCATTTTAGTATGATTAGAATTTAAACTGGGACCCAGTTTTCATGACAGCCAACTAAGGTCAGGAAAACCTGGTTTAGGTTCCGGGCCCCTCGCTGCACCAAGTGATCATATAGTTACTCCCTCTCACCACCAAGGGGCAGCAGTGAGACCCCCCCTCCCCCAATCCTCTAAACTCTGCCAAAGGTCAAATCATAACATAGGTGTTATTTTCAGCTCAACACAGGCCTAATGAATAATGGCCTAAACAGTGACTCTAGGTATTTACACAACATTGGCACTAAAAGAGGATAATTTTGCGTCTTGCCTAGATCAGGTTTTGCTCTTCCCCTTTGTGTAAAATGTAGTCTGACAAGCCTTAACTAGACACAGCAGCCTATAGCCAAAATAACTTACATCTCTAGGCTATATAGAATTTTAAATTCAGGAAATTTTAAAATTTTGTCAGTACTGAAACTCTTTAATATTGTAAAGGTGTTCACATTCTCCAGCAGAATGTTTGTGTTTTGTTTCTTAAAACAACAGAAGGCCTAGATGCACACAGCAAATCCTGCAAACATGGCAACAATAGCTGAATTTTAACAATGAATTATTACCCCTCCTAGGAGAAAATGCACGAGCATAATTGGGGGGTTTTTTGTTTTGTTTTTTAAATGCCCTTATTCATTCATTCATTCAGTTCATCCAATCTAATACTTAATCTTACAAAATCGAATGCAGAGAGGAAAAGTCCCATATAAAAGGGTCCATTCCTCTCCCCTCCCAATTAGGATATGACAGTATACCGGCATTTAAGGATATCCTGTAATAGCCTAATATTACCATAGGCTATAGTTATGTTGTGATATGTATAGTAGGCCTATCCTTCTAAAATTTCTTACAGGATTACATATAGCCAGTTATTTTTCGAAAGGGGCGGAGCGGAATGGTATTTGCAGGCTGTCATTCATTCAAGGATCAATGAGCCTGCATTCTGGCATTTGGTGACTTTTCTGGAAAGCAGCCTCATGTAGGCCGCTGCGCAGACCACCGCAGCTGGTCATATTATTTCAACGGTTGCGCTGCGCTCACCTTCAGTGCGCGCTCCACTATGGACCGCAAAAGGGATGACTGGCACAGGACAAAAGGAGGAAGAAAAAACCATATGCCACAGAATGACGGATGACAGGAGTACTATGTTGCACATCCTTGAGGAGCCTCAGATGCGAGGCGAAGTGGAGAGACTCCGAACTTTTCAAAACTGGCCTGCAGATGCACCGGTCACTTCTGGAGACCTGGCCAAGGCGGGCTTCTTCTTCGTGGGCCCCGGGGATAAAGTCCAGTGTTTCTGTTGTGGAGGGACTTTAAGATGTTGGGTACACGGGGACAGCCCGCCTGCCGAGCACAAGAGGCATTTCCCCACTTGTAGTTTCATGCAGGGCAGAGCCGTGGGGAATATTCCGCTCCAAGTTGCGCCCGGATCCTCGGACTCCGTGGACGGTCAGCTGTTGAGCCAACTCCAGAGGATGACTGTGGAGGACCAGGGGACGGCCGGACAGGCGGTCTACCCCGAGATGGAGGCGGAGGATTCCCGGCTTACCACTTTCCACAACTGGCCCACTGGGGCCTCGGTCCAGCCTGACGTTCTTGCCAGAGCAGGATTTTTCTACACAGGTGCACATTGAGGCTCACCAAGGCCTCGCTGAAAGCATTTATGTTATGATCCTCTGATTTCTTTATTGTTGGTGTTTTTTATGTGCAACATTTGAGTAGCTATCTAAATTGTCAGTGCAATGTTCAGAACTGACCCATGGTCACTGCTAGAGACCCCTCTTTGTGAGAGAGTTCATGGTACAATTGTCCTGCTGACTCATGAGGTTGTGGACAGAACAACCTGGACAGAGCTAGGGCTGCATACACCTAAAGGAGTAGGGTGCCATAACCTCATGCAAAAACCATTTGGACAATATGGACATATTTTTGTTATCAAAACATTTAAGAAAAATGGGGGGACATTATGAGAAAATGTCAAATTGTTCACGTGAACTCAAGCAATTGCTTGTTTGTGTGTGTGTTTGTGAATGGAAGAGATTGTCTGTGTGCAGCTGTGAAGGTTAAATTAAATCAATGAAGCTATGTCATTAGTATTCTTCTGACAGTAGTATGTCCCGTCAGGTCATGGTGACAACGTCAAATGTTTCTACTGTGATGGAGGGCTGAGGAACTGGGAGCCAGGAGACGACCCATGGCAGGAACATGCCAAGTGGTTTCCACGGTAATGGCTCTACCTACAGGACTTGTTACAGGCAGATATAAAGAAAGCAATTGACTGCATCCTTTGTATTTTTTGCACTGGTGATTGAAAATATATTGTTTTCATATAGAGTGTGAACTTCATAGTTTATGTCCTATATGTTACAGTTCTAGCACTCTTGAAAAATCTCTCTGTGTTTCTCAGATGTGAGTTTCTGATCCAGTCGAGAGGACAGGAGTATATCAACAACATACAGGACGCTCATTTCCACCTGGGTGAGACTGTGGTGAGAACCTTCATCCCTCTTCTCTGCTCAATATAGAATCTGATTTTTGGCATATCACACACATTATAGTCTGTTGGGTGTTCAAATATGCCAGTTTAATTGTCATTGCTACATTTAATTGATCCCACCCTCTCACAACGTGAATTCTGCGTTTGATTACTTTTCTAGGGTGGATCACAGGCCCCCACAGCCAGAGAGATCAGCTCAGGAAACGGTAAGTCATATAGATCTGAAAAATGGCAGGGTCTGATGGCCATGAACCTCCAGAAACCTCTTCTTCCCTACTAAATATAGACCAGGTGAATAAGATGGCAGCCTGCTGGTTTGATGACATTACTTTTCTGTGCATGTCCCACACCAACGCAGGTGAAGCAAACACTGCGCATTACACTGTGGGATGTACTTAGTGGAGCAAGTGATGTATATTCATAAGCCTGCCATCTATATGCACCTGGTTCACTGAATTATCCCTAGATCAACTTTGGTTGAAACAGGGATTTGGTGGATATAATAAATTGGTTTTCACCGGTACCACTTCAGTCCCAAATCAGAGACTAAACAGGCCCACTCTGGAGAAAGAGGGTAGGTCCATTCTCTTCTCTTGGCTGAGCTGCTCTAAATGAAATACAGTAATTGGATGTTCAGTCGCCTGAGCTAATGTTTGCTCTATGAATGCAATAATTAGGGAGTGCCATGGAAACCACTAGACTGTTGCTCCTAGTTGCAGGACATGAAGGGTGTCATGAAAGGGCACTTAATCAGCATAGTGCAAGAATCACAAATACAATTTACCTCAGCTGATATAGAGAAGATGTCTGTGGTCTGATAGGTTAATATATTCATGCAAAAAGGTGAATTTGTAACTGCACAAATTAGCATTAATTTTCCCACTTATAATGCTGATTAGTATATTCAGTTCATGCCATTTTCCTTGCAAAAAATAGATTGTGTATAGCGTGTGGCTCTTGGCCCAGTGTAAAGTTAAATCTAATACCCAAATGATATTTAGACGTTTTGTCTTCCTGACCTCTCTCTTTCTCTCCTGTCTCCCAGATGTGGTCGGAGGTCTGGGGGCTTCGTCGGCCATGCTTTCTCCTGTGGTACAGACCGCGCTCCAGATGGGCTTTGAGGCTAGCCTGGTGGAGAGCCTGGTCCAGACCAAGTACCTTTTGACCGGCCAGCACTACACGTCTGTCTCTGACCTGGTCACTGACATACTGCAGGCGGAGGAGGAGGACAGACAGAGGGGGCCACACAGCAGAGGTACAGCCTGCGGATCATTTTCCACAATAACCTCTTCAAATTCTTCTTGACTGTTCTTCAGACATCTCCTTTATACAGAATTCGCCTGTAGTGTTAATATGAGCTAAAAATAGAAACGCCCAAAATATCAATGTTACAATGGATTATCAGAGTTATAGTGTGTTTGATTTGCCTTTATTTCATGTTTGTGTGCCCATCAGAGCCAGAGGTGAGGCAGGGCCCCAGCGCTGGAAGTGTGAGGACACAAACGCCCATCAGAGAGAAAGGTCAGAGGTCAAAATTTACAGGATTTACAGGAAAAGGGCTGCTTTTTGTGCTTGTAATACTTTATCAAAGAATTGTACCATTGAGGCAATAATTTGCCGATTTATGACTCCTGATTTATCACTCCAATGACAGCCTGCAGTGAATTAGCTTATACATGTTGTATCTATTTGTGAGGCATCTATTTATCTGTTTTTTTTTCAATAGTGGGGGAACCCAGTCCGGAGGAGCTGCTGAGGCAGCTGCAGGAGGAGAGGACCTGTAAGGTGTGTATGGACAAGCTGGTGTCCATTGTCTTCATCCCCTGTGGTCATCTGGTGGTGTGTAGCGACTGTGCTGCCAGCCTGCGCCACTGCCCCATCTGCAGAGCTGTGATCAGGGGCAGCGTCCGCGCCTTCATGTCCTGAGAGTGTAGTGAAGCCACTGTAATACAGGTGTTGCATGAGAGGCCCGGCGTTTTCCTCAATACTGATTTGCTGTCACACTGATAATAAGCAAGGTTATTTTAGCTATTGCTGATTTTGTCAGTTTACAGAAAATTTTCTATAATAAATATCTTTTGTTGGCTCATTTTTGCCTGGTCATTATTGATGTGTTTGCAGTCAGAGAGCGCCTGCACAGTAGATTTCAGACGGTAGATATGCATAAATATTTTTTTATACAAAAAAACATGTATATGATACATAAGATCATTAAAAGAACACATTCTTTTATTAACAAACACCTATTTACATGAACACAAAGCACAGTTCTGGACAAATAGGATTACACAATTGGGTCACATGGGGTTGGGGCTACAGAGGACACAAAATAGAAGAGAGAAATACAAAAAGATCTTTTCCACTTTCTATACAAAGAAAAAGAATTATCTACAAAGAGGTGGAATCTTTTTCAGTGGAGTCTAGTACATACACAACCATAACAGGTTTAAACTAATTCCAGTCACTGGGGTTTGGGGAACGGCTGTATTGCACTGAGAGGAAGACCTATTTTTATACAAAGACTTTAGTAGCATTTGCTACCAATACTGATTATGTTACAATATGAGGTGCTCTATGTGTTTACTACCCAAACATCACCTTAGCTACAGTTAGCCTACCAGGAGTGTGTAAACCTTAAATTCAAATAATGACATTAATGACATGTAAATTATTGCATCTTGCCAATGGAAAAATAATCAATCTAACAAAAAATGGTTTACTGGCAGAGGATCAACATCATTCTGAAAATAGTCATGAAGCGGTCAAGGTGATTTCAGAATCATTATAGATTATTTACTGTATGCCTGGCAGTGAAGCATATCTAATACCACAGGGGAATCTGAACTTCAAGCAGGAAACTTTTCAGGTGCTTATAAAAGACAAAAAGGACTGAGAACAGACTGAAGAAAACACACATTTCTGTTCACGACTGTATGATTAACAAAAAACTAGTAGTGATGATTTTCATCTTAAGAGGTTTACAAGTGTTGCATTCAGTAAGAAATACTGCATCCAAACAAATGACATACTGAAAATGTTTTGACTTCAAATTCAGCTGATAACAAAAGACAGGCGTCTTCATCTGAATGACAAAGGAAAAGACTTGAGTGTAACATGGATAAACACACACAGTAAGAAACAACCAGGGCACAGCGCTGGATCTCCCTCCATGCCAATCACTCAGCCGTGCCCACACACATACTATTTTTAAGGTTTACTGTTACTTGCCAAAAAAAAAACAAAAAAAAAACAGATTAGAAAAGCTCAAGACAAAACATGGAGAATGACATTCATGTAAGAGCAGACCTGCAGCAGAAACTCAGTAAGCCTTTCAACTTGTACATGAACACATTCAGCACCAGGGGGCAGTAGTGGTTCACAGGAACAATAAGGCAACAGGGAATCTGACTCAGTTCTGGTTGGGAGCAACAGATTTACCATGGGTAACAAAAGTGCTAGTAACCTCACTGGGCAAATAGTCTTATTATTACCCTTTAGTACAGGAAATATTACCCATGTATTTACTTTTAATTTAATAAAGTTGTGGTATGGTGCTGGGTCAGAATAAAAGACATCCAAGGAAGATGCCAGTCAGCAGAAGGTTTTAGTGACAGTAGAACCAGCCCATATACAGCCAGTTGAAGACAATAGTATGCTATTTTGTTATCACTTAATATGTCATTATACATAGTTACTATACAAACCCCGTAAAAACATGCTATAAAACTATCACAACTGAGACTATCACCATTGAGAATCTATACTGTGGAACTGACAGAGAAGACAATTTGCTCTGTTTCTGTTTTCACTTTGCTAGTTGTGCTACTTTTACACTTAAGACCATACACATCCAACGCAATATTGTTGTGTGGAATATGGACGGTAAATCAAACCCATTTCACGTTCCTATTGTTTTCTTGAAATGAAAAGTACGGTGTGTAACCTTTGCTTGACTGTGTGTAATGATCATCCCTGTCAGCAGTGAGATCGGTCAGTAGTTAGAGGGTAGGAATAGTAGCCTCCATTTGAAAAAAAAAGTGAAAACAAAGAGTCTGCTTTCAGCACACCGTCTAACACAAACACTTGACACATCATAGGGAGAAATACTGACTTGGCTGTTGGTGAAATAGTCACAGTAATAAGACGCCAGAAAAAAAAAAATTAAGACTCACATGCCTGTATTCGAACACCTTCTCTTGCACGCTCATGCTCTTTTGCATTCTTGATAGTTAGTTTGCATATCAAACTCTGACCGAAATTCTTTTTTTCCCCATCCCGTTCCATTATTTACATTTTCTATTTCTGACCGATGCCCCTGTAGGTTTGGTTCCTTTGTTCCCTCCCCTCGCCTCCCCTCCCCTCCCTCTACCTCTCCACTCCCCTGCCTCTTCCTGCTTTGCTTGTGTATTTATGCGCACAGATCCTGGCCTAAAGTAAACAGGCGGCACACAATAGCTCATTCCACAGGCTCCACTGTAATTCAGCCCTCCGGCCAAGATCTGAGCCAAACCAGCAATAACATTCTAAATGACTGAGTCCTCTAGGACGCAGTACCACAGACTGGGAATGCTGGGCAGTCCCTGATTACATACATACTGTATTTATATCCGTGCGCTGTGCATGTTCTATACAGTCATGTTCTTTGAGAGTATTAGACCGCTATGGGCAGGTCACAGCGATGGGACCTCGGCACAGAACTCAACACAAACAAAATGATTGATACACAATATGAGCCCCCCCCCCCACCCCCCCAAAAAAAAAACCCTTCATCCCTCCCCAGAAAACAATGGACCCTAACTGAGAAGTGCAGGCATTTCCAGGCAGCACACTAGTAAATAACACGTTTGAAGTACTGAAGAGTTGAAATCAAGAAGGGGGAGGAATGTCTGGCATGCCCCGGCACACTGGGACCCAACAGCCATTTTGTCTCCGTGGGAATTTGCTGTGTCACCTCCCTCCTGGACGCTCGCCTATTTACGTAGACCTGGAGAGAAGAGATACACGGACAGAAAGAGCGGGGGGTTAATTGTTGATGGGAAACACACACACACACACACAAACACATACACTTTCCTGGACGGATTTATCCAGGCTGTACCTCCCTGGAGTTCAGGGAAAGGGAAACTTCCCCCCCTCCCGTTAGAGACGGAGCTGATTAAACTGTCAAGAAGCTAATAATATATTCATTTCATTTTGGCAGAGTATTATTAAATGACTTCCGAGGCTTATTGTTATTAAGTTCCCTGCACAACTTAATTGATGAATCCAATTTTGGACAGAATCCTGTATGTTTTCCATCATCTGCGGTTTGCTTGCGGTGTGGGGACACAGACACACACACATACACACACACACACACACACACACACAAACTCTACGGCATCATGACAAGCGTTCATATTCCCTAAAGCCCCTCGACAGGATATAGCATGTTTAAAAGAGTTGTTTACTCCCAAGACAGACACTCAATCTTTCTCCAAATATTGAGCGAGCGACTTTCTTCAGTCTCTACTAGTCAGTGCTGTGTTGTTATCTGCTGGATACCAATAAAATAACACATTCTCTGATTCATGAATAGTTTCTTTGAAAAACATGGAATATAACCTTGAAGAAGAAACAAATACATTTGGTCTACAAACAACAAATCAGCACAAGACAAAATGTTCATAGACACAAAAGGCAAAGAGATATATGAATATTCACATACACCTGCTCTCACATAGTCACATTAAAACACACTGAGAGATATACAGTATGCATATGAAGGCGTGGCAGCACACGCATACTTACAGGTACATGGGCTTTAAGAGGAGGTGAGATGGTTTCTCATTGACATGGTAGAGTGGGAATGGGTCAAATCCACCAATAAAATCAACTGAAAACAAAGGATTAAACACAAAACTTATGAAGTAAATCAAAAGACAAACATATGATCAAAAATCATGAAAAAAAAACAGTGAGAGTACTAGCCTAAATGAGGAATGACATGGAAATGAAAGGAAAAGTGTGAACAGATGTGATGTGGGGATGTGAAATGATCGGCTGCTTGCCAGGGAAAGAGAAGTGCACGCTTGAAGTCTTGTTTGTTTTGTGTTTTAACGTTCAGAAACAAGAGTCCACCTCCCCAAAAACCATCTCCGCCTAAACTTTCTCATCTGTGTGTCTGCCTGGAGCCAGAGGGAAAGCTCGTGAACAGGTGAAAGCTGGCCAGCTGTCAAAATAGCCAAAGCCTTTTTATCGCTCGGAAGCAGAGGTGACCTTCACAGCCACCGACCGCACGCTCAACCCCTTCTGTTTATTTTCTCACTTAAGAGTTCAGGCACCAGGCAGGGTGCCGAGGAGCAAACGAGCGATATGTCGGATGGAGAGCGAGAGGGAGAGATGTTGGTAGCAAAGTATATTCTTTCATAGACGCCGAGAGACCTGGGCGCAGAGGGAGAGAGGGAGGAGAGGGAGAGAGGGAGAGAGGAGAGGGAGTGTCACGCTTGTCAGTCTGACTGACAGGGGGCGAGAGAGATTAGGTTGAAGGAGGGCATGTGGAAGCAGCCAGCATGTCCAGCAGTTGTGGACACAAAAAAACACAATTTATAAACGAAACCAAAGTATTGTAAACAGAAGTGAAGTATAAACAAAACAAACATACATGAAATGGTTAATTTGATGTTTGCAAGAAATTTATCACTGCTTTTGCGTTTGCGATGTTACTCATTTTCTACTCGTTTCACTTTGTGGCGTCTTTTTTCCGTTGGGGGGAGGGGGGGTGCGTGGGGTTAGAGGGGTGAGACGTGTCCAGAGAGGAAGAGACGGGGCTTTATCTTGACTCCATAGAGAGGAAAGGAGAGGAGAGACTGGTGGAGACAGGTTGGAAAAAAAAAGACACTAAACAATTAGCTCCTAGTTCAAGAGGATCGCTGAGCCTGGCGAAAATGGGCAGATCTGTGTCAGATCTGTGGAAACTAACAGCTGTGGGGAAAAACAGATACGAGCCGGCCATGGAAACTACTGTAAGGACTAATCAGGCCCATCCTGATAAGAAGAGGCCGGGGTTGTCTGGTGAATACTGATAGGTCGGCAGGAAGACTGCAGGGTGCAAAGGGGGGGCCTGTCCCTCTCCTCTGGCTACGCTCGGGCTTCCTGGGATTCTCCGTTTCATCTGTCTGACACCATCATCCGATACACAAACCCACACATACACACACACACACACACACACACACAAAGACCTCTGCCCTGCTCTTTTCTGTACCAGTGATTTTCTCATTATAAACAGGTGGGGATCCATTCCCTGCCATAATAAACAGCGCGCCGAAGAATATGGTTAGGAGATAATGATGGATGCAGGTTTCTCTCTTCTGATCCCCAACCAAGAGAAAAACAAAGTGAAAGACAGAGCGAGAAACACAGTGGAATCTCATAGTGGTCATTTAGAAGCAGATTAAGCCAAACTAGCCTGCTATTAGATCGGAGCATGTGATCCTCTAATAGTGGAAAGGGCTAACTCAGGTTCTTCCAGGGCAAGGGGAGCAGGCTGATCTTTACTTGTGTGAACACATGTAAGAAATGGCAGGTATGTAGGTCAGTGGTCAAGACGTCCGTGTGAGGCCAATAAACAGACAGAGAGTAATGTAAGAAGATCACAGTTTCACTACAGGCGGAAAAATGAAACATCAGAGGACCTCAACCAAGAGAGACATGGGCAGTCAATCTATATGACTGCTGCGTCTCCCACTCTGTGTGTGTGTGTGTGTGTGTGTGTGTGTGTGTGTGTGTGTGTGTGTGTGTGGGCGTGAGGGGTTGGCAAGCTGACAAGGGAGATGAAACACAGCCACAGAGATAAGGACGGTGAGGGGAAAAAGACCAAAGGTGCAAGAAGGGAAAGACGTGGATAGAGAGGAGAAAAGAGGGGGGAGTATGAGAAAGTGTGAGAGGAACAAGGAGAGACAGGGCAGAGAAAAGAGAGGAGGAGAGAAAGGGCAAGACAGACAGCGCAAGACTTCAGAGCCTGTCTGTGAAGCTGGCAGCGATAAGATAAGAGACACAGCCCAAGCTGTTGTAGCTGACACACACACACACACACACACACACACACACACACACACACTGCTTCAGGGGGGTTCCTCAAAGTTGGCTCCATTCTGCGATACAGCGTCTCTACCCTCACACACCATTACACAGCCATCAGTACTGCACGGACTACGCTACTCATTCACTTTAAAGACCAATATAAGTGTGTTATGCGTAGTTATTTTCCGTATGAAAACTTCAGAGATGTTTGATTGAGAGTGTATTTGAAGTTAATCATCCGTGCCCGAGAGGAGAAGGTTCTGCCAACAGCGGCGAGGACAGACCAGGAACGCCTCTGGAAACGTTCCCTGTGCTGATTATGTTTAAATGAAAAGGAACAGGTGAGGGCCTTTGCCAAGTGACAAATGCCACTGAGCTGCTTTCTTTGTGCCAGTGAATGTGTGTGTGTGTGTTTGTGTGTGTGTGTGTGTGTGTGTGTATTAAACCCTCATTATTTGTGTCTTTGTCACCGCAACCGATTATCATCCATTTGTCATATGATATCCAGAGCCCCGTTCATGCTGTGAATACATTTCTCTCATCCATCCATCCATCCATTACAAGGTTCTATATGACTTTTTTTTGTTTTTTTTAATCAAAATTGAATTATTCTATTCATGATCTTTGAATGCTATACTTGCGCAGTGTTTCCTCTGTGATTTTATGCAGCTGTGGTGCTTGGGGGGGGAATATCCCATATCTGTTTGGGTCGAAGTAATGTTTCAAGTTTGTTTTTTTAATCATAATAAAATTCTAAAACATTTGGACTATACTTACTTTAGTTTTAGATGATAGTAAGACTAAATTACAATTAATTTCACATTTTCTCTAGCAGTAGCGCTAACCTTTTGGGGTTAAAAATTTTAAAAGATCGGCGTTACATAGCAGTTTTGACTGATAGGATATCTTTGATCCAGAACTCAGAACTGCACTTGACCCAGATAGACCCTTGTAATTCCAAGCTCACCACTTTTTAAGGCCTTGTATTTAGATAGTTTGACCTTACCCATACCCCTTACCATACCCTTCCATCCATCCATCCACCCTGTCGGCCGGTCTGCTCCCCGTGGCTATGGGGGGTTTTCTGGGACTGTGACTCAGCATAGAGGGCGGCAGCATAATTAGCAGACATGCTAAAGCAAGCTTAAGCCAATGCTAGGCGGCTAACTCCATGACCTACTTTACAAAGAGGATTTTCCCCACCACTCACTCTGTCTGTGTGTCTGCTAGACGCTGATAACTCCGTGTAACAAATTCACACAAACACACACACACACACACACATACACACACACACACACGCACATACAGAGTGAGAAAGAGAGGAGAAAGAAACAAAGTGAGAGAGAGACCGAGAGAGAGAGAGCAAGACAGAATGACACAGCAAGCTAAACACACACACAAATACAAATATACACACACATGCACATACATGCATATACATGAGAGAAGGAGGAGAAAAAGAAACAGAGGTTGTGTGTGAGTGAGTGAGAAAGAAAGAGAGAGAGCAAGATACACACACACACACACACACACACACACACACACACACACAGCATCAGTAATAAAGCCTGAAAGCCATGTCAAGCTGGAGCTGATGGTATATGATGCTTGCTATTCTGCCCCTTGTGTCTTCTTGGCTTTTTAGTGGCACTGAAACATTGCTTGTGCCTGTGTGTGTGTGTGTGTGTGTGTGTGTGTGTGCACGTGTATGCGCATGTTTGTGTTTATGTGTGTGTATCATCCTGCTATTCTTTACGCAAGCCTGAGCACTCAAATCTAACTCACCTCCCTCCTTGGAGGCTGAGCGAGTGCTCGGCGTGTGAGCAACTCCTGTCTTATCTTCTTATTCAAGAAAAGCTCAGTGTTGTCTTCTGTTGTTTGTTTCTGCATGCTGCCCCATCTCCCTGTCTCTCCCTTGTCTCTCCCTTGTCTCTCCCTGGCCGGCTCCTGACAGACGCCTCCCTCTACTCCCCTCACCGTCCTCCTCTCTCTTTCTCTCTCTCCTCTCCCTCTCTCCATCCTCCCCTCCTGAGGATTCTTTCTACCTTTCTTCTCTCGGTGGGGAGGAGGGGGGACTCGGCTGTGGAAGTTATTGAACAGCGCCGGGCTTAATGAGGCGGATGCAACGAGTGACCAGAGACCTCTAACTTTATACACACATACCTCATTAAGAGGGGAGAGAGAGAGAGAGAGAGAGAGAGAGAGAGAGAGGAATTCTTGCACCCGCAAAAATTGGATTCTGATACATAATTATTCTTTCCACCTGTGGAGAAAAATAGGAACAGAAACAAAGCAAACGAGGGAGATGGAAATAGAAGAAAAAGTTCTGAGTGGGAGGAGAGATGCTGAGGCAGCCAGGGAGCTCTATGCAGGAACTTGCTTTAATCTACACTTCAAATGAGTGAGTGTGGAAATGAGAGCGGCAAAGTGCCTTAGCCGGTTTCTGTGTTGGGGCGTGTGTGTGTGTGTACGCGCACCTGTGTCTGCATGTGTGGATGCGCGAGTGTTCGTGCGTGCGTGTGTGTAGGCAAAGGGCTGATTACAATAACAAAGAGCTAGCAGTGGGAAGCGACGTAACAGCGTTTTACTCCGGCGCAGTCAGGATCAGAGTCGAACCACCAGATAATTAAAACCACAAAAAATCACAACCTGTTCTGTTTTCAGCCATATTTTTTTTTTTTTTTACTCACTCTCTCCCTGTTGTTCTCCAGCTATTTTTACACTGTCTGTCTGCACCTTTTGTGTTTTTCAGAGCAGACGCCTGTCCACAGCGATGTTAAACAAACACAATCTGTGCCAACTGTCCGCACAAGGATTGAATGGTCCTCGCAGGTCACCAAAAAACAAAAGGAAAAGGGAAACTGCTGAGGGAGAAGTCAATTAGTTTTTTTAAGTTGACTCCCCCAACTGCCAAAATGGTACTGCCCTCCAGGGATTACTTAGGGGTGATTGATTATGAAATGGTACTGCCCAGAGCTGGGGGGGAGATCGGTTGGGTGGTGACGCTAACCACTGAATCTCTGGCATGTGACCACTGACCACAAAGAACCACCAAAGAACTGCTTGGACCTCTGTACCAGTGGTCTCCAAACACGTGCATACACACACACACACATATACACACACACACATTCATCACGCACCACTTCAAAAATTCCCCTAAGTCCACTGTTTTACATGCAGTGAGTGGATTTAGCACTTTGTTCATTACCCTGTTTTCAATCAGATGAGAGTTCAGGTGTCTACAAGAGGGACAGATATGATAATGATCTGGCATCAAACTCTTCATAATTAGTCTGTCTAACAACAACAGAACAGTACAGTATGTACGGATATAAATATCAGAGACACTCCACTGAGTCTCCGCTAATCCTGCAACAATCACAGAGAGAGCCTGTCCACTCAACCATTACAGATCCAGCGATCTGAGACCCACTGCTGAGTTGCAGGCTGGCTCCATTTGCTTTCAAAGCATTGGCTGGGAAATGGAACATTCACTAGTTTGTAGTATCATGGTGGGCGAAAATATCAGCTCAATTCAAAAGCTTACAGGGCGAAAATATGCGAGGGCACATTCTCAGGCATGTAGATGTAGCTAGGAGAGAGAGAGAGAGAGAGAGAGAGAGAGAGAGAGAGAGTGGACATGTGTTACTGCGCTGGACATCAGATATTTATGACTCCAACTGACCCTCAGATCAAATGTTTCCTGCCATCTGATTGGCTAACCTCCAGCGGGACCTCTGACCTACTGCCTATGAGGTCATTGCAGCTGGGTCATTTATCACAAGTGTCCCTCTCCTCTCTGGTTTCTCCTTCTTCTTCTTCGCTCTGGCTCATTTAGTCTTTCATCTGGTCCCCCGCCGCCTTTTCCCACACCCCTTTCTCCCTCTCTGATTTTGGCACGAGGGGGAAAAGAATGAGAGTCAAGGTTAACTCTCGCCCTCATCTGACACCGTGTTAAAGGTCTAACGCACACCGACACACACCAGCAGAGAGACGGGAGCTCCAGCACAGAGATAACACACAGTGAAGAGCCACTTAGAGGAAGGATGTACATGTTTGAATAGCTGGGAGAGAGAAAGACGGGAGGGAAGGTGTGTATGTGTGTGTGTGTGTTTGTGAAGAGAGTGGGGGAGGTGCAATGTGGAGTACAAAAACACACACACACCCTCCCTCACCCAGGCAACTGACAGCTGGGGAGACGGACAAGGGGCATGCGAAGAGAAGAAAGTGCGAGTGAGAAAAGGAAAAGCCAGAGTACATTAAAGGAGGAGAATTGCACGTTTACAACAAAAAGTGAAAGAGAACGGCGAGGACCACACATTGCGAGAAGCAGAGGAGTTGAGGTGAAGAGTGTAAAACGCCATATGAGAAAGGAAAGAAAAGGAAAGAATAGACTGAAGGAGCGGGTGTGGAGGGGGAACACATGGCTCCTTTGGACGGATTCTGTAGGGAGAGAGAGAGAGAGAGAGGGCCCAGCTGGCGTGGGGGAGGCGAGAGGAGGGACATGGGGAGAGCAGGGTGTTGGTGGTGGGGGGTAGGGTGGGGTGGGGTGGGGTAGGGTGGGGTGGGAGAGGAGGAGAGGGAGATGAAGAAAGATGTGGCTCTGTTCTCCTCTCCACTGGTGTCCTTTTTTTCCATGATTCCATGATTTCCGTGTTTCATTCATTGTTGCAAGCCTCAGGTTCAGGAATGTGTGTGTGTGTGTGTGTGTGTGTGTGTGTGTGAGTGTGTAGGGTGAGGTTAAGCAACTCACAGCTGTCCTCCTCCTCAGTGATGGCGCTGACGACATAACAGGCGTACACGAAGCCCAGGAGCTGTGAACACACAAGCAAACGAACAGCGTCAACAGTTAGACGAAAGAGAGACGGCAGTGTATAGTGTGCATATAGGTGCATGTGTGTGTGTGTGTGTGTGTGTGTGTGTGTGGACGAGCAGAGAGACCACAAAGATCGTTGGGAATACACGGCTCAGTTGAAAGAGAAAGCCTTGTGGGTATGTGGCTTTGATTTGAGAGACGGTGGCTGTTGTGTTCCAGCGATACACCGGTGGGCGGATGGCGCAACAGGGTGTAAAGAACAGCACGGTGTTGAGGTTACTGATATCAAACCTCCCTGAATACTCAACACACTCATTTTCCAGTGCGCTTTAATGTCTATGTTGGCAAGACTTTTCGACTGCTTCGAGGGAACACATACGAGCCGCATTATGCACGCACACACGAAAGCAAGAAAGCGAGCGTACAAGTGAACGTAAGCCTTCGCATGTGCCCGCAAACACACAGAGAACATAGCCCGTGGAACTGGCAGATGGCTGTCATCTTCTCCGAAACAGACACAGTGAGAGACAGAGAGAGACAGACAGTCGCTCTCCACCCAGCCATCCAGCGCTTGGCACTCTGCCATGCCAATTAAAACAGCATCGGGCACACTGCCCTCCTCACACACTGGGTAAACACAGAACCCAGGGGGGTGGCGACTGTGAGTGATGGTGGCTATTTATATAACACTCATTCAACCTATAACTTAGCTTGGCTTATCTAATTATACCAGGAACAAACATGATGAGCATGCAGTTTGCACGTCGTTTATGTTTATCACTCGGGCTTTATTCAATGTTTTACCCAGACAACATATTTTGCCTTTATTAAAGTTCACCCAAGGCCTATCCAGAAGTAGATTAAATGTTTTATTTATGAATGCAACAACCCAGGTGTGTTGTCTAGTAGAAATGGAATGGGTCTGTCTCTGTGTGGGCTGGTAAAGATACATAACTCTGTCTCTCTCTCTCTCTCTCTCTGTGTTTTTTTCTCTCTCTAGTATCTAATTGCTGGTCTCAACCCATCCATTACAGTGGCGGTGAAATGGAGGTGAATTAGCATATGTATAAAGCCAGTGTCAAACACAAGATGGTGTTAACAGCAGGGGGCACACCCTGTTTTTCAATCGCATACTGTGTGTGTGTGTGTGTGTATGTGTGTGTGTGTGTGTGTGCGCGTGTGTGTGTTTTTCTTTTGTGCAAGTGTGTGTAAGTGTGTGCATATATGAGTGAGTTTATATGTGTGCGTTTGTTTAATTTTCACAAAGGATTGTGATTGCTCTGTCGGTCTTGGGGTTCAGTCAAAAATAGCACAGTCAACATACGGCGGAGGATGCTTGAGGGCAAGAAAATAGCAACGTTTTTCTGTGTATGTGTGTGAAAGAGAGAGAGGGAGAGAGAGAGAGAGAGAGAGAGAGAGAGAGAGAGAGAGAGAGAGAGAAGGGAGTGGAGGAAGGAGTGTAGGCTCTTACCCCCCACAGATGCTTTCATCAGAGAAATACAGAGTCAGGGAAAGTGCAACCGCAAAAATGTTGAGGTGATGATGACAGAAACAATCTAAAAGCATGTTCGAGCCATCAATCGCCCTGAGGATAAAAACCACACAACACAATTTACATACTTTTTAGCCTCAGCGCACACTCATAAATAGCAATTGAGAACAGACAAATCCAACATACCGGGGGTTTCATAAAATCGAGTGTGTACGCCTAGAAACGGTGAATACCAAAGCGTAGGGGTGTGCCTAACTGTCACTGCCAAGTAATGGGAAATCACTATCATTTTTTATCTCTGGACTAACAGATGTTGACAGCAAGGAAGTCAGAATGCTGCATGATGCATTCTCACCATGTGAACCAGAAGTAATGTCTCTCCTCATGAAAGTCAACCAAGAGCTGATATTAATCAGTTTGTCTTGTATTATTTTCTATGGCTTAGGCCCATTTAAGTGTGATGTATAGGGCGCTAGTAAGGTCAGAGGATGGAACACTTACTGGCCTTTCGCTTGAGGCTTTCCTGTCCTCACCCAGTATAGGTCAGTGTCCTCAATAACAAGTGACAATTCCACTTATATCTCCCTACATATTAAATGGCCTTAAATCACGCTCATAAAATCCCTGCCTCTCTCTCTCGGCTTGCCCCTGTCCCACGCACACTCTCACAGACACACACACACACACACACGCAGCCTTCCATGTTCCTCTCTGACTTCCCCCAATCAGTTCAGGGATGGTTTCGGAAATTAATGTCATATTAATTAAGCTCATAAAAGCCCTGGCCTGTCCTCTGAGGCTCGATCTGAGTCTGTGGGGGCGCAGCAGACTGACAAAGTGAACTCATTTGCCTGCCAATCACTTGTTTTTTTTTTGCCGTGTCCTCTGTTCTTTTTTCTTCCCTGTTAGTCACTTTCTAAACGCAGGTCTCCCCACCACTGTCCGTTTCCATTCCACAATCTGTGAATCTCTTACTCTTCTCTCTCGCCCTCTCTCTCCGTCCTTAGTGGAGGTCTCCTTGTTTTGTTGGTGCTCTAATGGTAAGTGCCCACCCACCCACCCCTCCCTTCCTCTGCCGTGGTTCAGCGTGACCCAAACAACTGACAGAGGGAGGCAAGAGGACAGAAAACCAGAAAAAAAAAAAAAAAGGTGTCGCAGTGTCCGCCGAGGACAAACATGAAAGGCAAAGCTGTCTTCCATTTGGCCTTCATCTACTATTTACTATATTGCAGAGAGTATCAAAGGAGGAATTGGGGGCAGCGAGATAGTTCAGCCTAGTCTGTGTTTCTTCTTTCACATAATGGAGAGAAAAGAAGTTCAAGGCTCTGGCATTCACACACACATGTATGTACGTGTGTGTGTGTGTGTGTGTGTGTGTGTGTGTAGGTGTGTGTGTTTGTGTGTGTGTGAGAACAAGGCCAGCTGCTGAGCTAGAAAAAAAGGGCTACTGCTATTTGCATAGGCTAATGAAGGTCAGTTTTTACACTGAATTTTTCAGTCTAGGTAGAAAGACACATAACCAGCTCCACAATACACAGAAATTTACTCATAAACGTCAATCCGCTGGGCATGAATCTGCTTCACGATCAAAAGCATGTACTCTCCTCGGTTATTCTAGCTAACTCAGATAAATCAGGGACATAGCGAATCATCGGTTATGTCTGTGGAGACATTTCTGCAACCTAAAATTCAATTATCAGTCTTGCTCACTACAAAGCTACAACTACATCCTACAAGAATTTGTGTGTCTGTCTGTTTTTGTGTGTTGATAGGAATTAGAGATGCTTCCTGACTGCAGCCCATTGGCTTGTGAGTGTGTGTGTGTGTGTGTGTGTGTGTTGTGATGGATATCTGTGTCGATCTACAAGCTAATTAACACAGTATTGATTGAGCCTCATTGTCAGGAGAAAAGTCACTAAGTGTTCTACAATGAAGGAAATTCTTAGGTAGGATATATAGAGGGAAAGAGGGAGAGAGAGAGAGAGAGAGAGAGAGAGAGAGAGAGAGAGAGAGAGAGAGAGAGAGAGAGAGAGAGCAGTCTTCTAGTTTAATTTCCTGGCACTCTCTGCCTGACAATGAGGCAACAGCTTCCCTACAGAAAATGAGACTATCTGTGTGTGTGTGTGTGTGTGTGTGTGTGTGTGTGTGTGTATGTGTGTGTGGCCAGCTGCATGTTTAATGACAGTTAAAATATGATGAGATAAGGACTGCAGGGACCACATCCACCTGTTCTTTTCCAGCCCCCTCCCCACACACACACACACACACACACACACACACACACACACTGTACCCTGGATGATTGTGTTTGGGGCGGCTGCCAAAGGAGATTTGGCGTGTTCAGATGTGGGCAGAGTTAAGTTTGATTTATACTATCTCCACTGGGCCACAGAGGGGGATTATGGGTCTGTGGAGGTGATCTGCACCTTCCACATCGAATAACTGCAAATAAATGCATGTCAGCTTCAGAGAAAACCCAACACACGGACAGGAGTGGCTGCTCACACACAAGTAAAGGAAAGGAAGAAAATAAAACACTCGCTGCACATTCTGCACATGCAACCCACAACACTAACACCGTAGATCATGCGGAGGGTATAAACTGGGCTTTAGAGCAGGTCTGAGTGGAGGAGAGAGAGATGAGGCTCTCTGGACCAAGCAGCCTAATGGACTGAAGGTTAAACAGTTCACACACACAGGTAGGCAAATAAAAACAACCTCTACTCACTCACCAAGCAGAAAGTAAAGCACAAGCATTACACTCGAGAAGGCTTGCTCCTTTAATGTTGCTTGTTTTTCTCTTTGGAAATTGCAAGTTCTCCTCTAAACTCCGCTTCTCTCTCTTTTCCTCGCCTTCTCTCAGACGTTTAACAAGACCAAATATTAGAGTAAAATTAATCTGAGGAAAAATCCATTTCTCAACAAAACAGATTAACAATTAAAGCTCTTGTGGGGTGGGTGGGGTGTTTGAAGTTTGAGGGCGGGCAGTCATTTTTTCACGATGTACTGTGAGTAGCCTGACACAATATCCAGTGGCCCGCTCAAGACTAATTCTCTCCTCTGCTCCTCTGCTCTTTCTCTTCTCCTCCCTCTGTTCGGCACCAGCCAGCAAACCTAATAACCGCTCAGCACTGCCTCATAAGTCTTTTAATCCTGGGATCTTTATAATCCTTTGAAGCAGATGCTGTAAAACTTGCTTTGCAGTTGCATTACAAATTTGGAGCTGACATGCTACAGAGGCGCTTTATACTAGCAGCATTACACTGGGCAATGCAATGGCCATTTACTGATTACCGACTGATTACTGGACTTCAAACAAAAGCACATCAAAGATAACCTCCTGCTGGCTCTCCATGCAATTCAATAAACCCAAAACGCACAGACAAACACATTCACTCCAGTAGTAATAATGACTGTTCAGGATGAGAAGCCTGAAAAAGCAACATGGAGTAATGGACTTATCAAAGCTATCACCCTGACCTTTTGGGTTGGGTTTGGCGGGGGGGGGGGGGGCTGCTGTTTTCATGTGAGCCCCTCCCTCTCTGTTGAATTGAATGAACCTTAACACACACAAAACACACACCCCACCCTACAGCCCGGCACAGCCCCGAGCGGTAATCACAGGGGTCAGACCATGCTAGGCCTGCAGTGGGGGACCCCTCTAATCATCCAGGGGCAGTTATTCATCCTCCAACCCCCCACCCCTCCACCCCTCCACCCCCCCCCATCCCCTATCCCCCGGCGCTAAACAAGCCACGCTTTAATGTAGACATGACAGAACCATCAAAGCTATAGAGAGAGAGAGCGAGAGAGTGAAAGAGAAGAAGTGGAACAGAAAAAGAGAGAGAGACAGAGAGCAAGAGCGAGAGAGAGAGGGAAAATAAGTGAGAGCCAGCGAGAGCGGCAGAGAGAGACAGATAAGTGCGCAGTCATTTTAGTTAGAGGGGATGTGATAGAGATGGAGGTCATGAGTGGGAGATCTGGGCAGGAAAAGGAGACAGGAAGACAGACAGAGCAGAGAGATTGTGATTGAGGGGGGGGGGGGGGAGAGAGAAAAGAGGAAATGAGCAATGGAATGAGAGAATGACGCAGGTTGCAATTCCTCCCATCATCAACTTACACACATTCCTCCCAACGCCGATTTCTAGGGAATAGAGAGGCAACAGCAGAAAGCATTGCCTGTGGCAGCAATATTCCACTCTAAATGATATCTCTGTGTGTGTGTGTGTGTGTGTGTGTGTGTGTGAGAGAGCACTCCTGTTTCTCTGGCTGCTTTATGAGAAGCTTTGACAAGCCCTCGATGTCTCTCACTACTCCCTTTAGTGTGTAAGAGTTATATCTACAGATGTAAACTGAATATCACATCTCTCTCTCAATTTCTCCTCCTCTCTCTTCTCATACTTTTTCTTCCTAACGACCCTCCATCTCGCCGGAGTTGTTTTCTCAGACACTGTTTTATTTAACAGTTGAGGCGGGGACGGGGGGATAAACGGAAGACAAATAAAGGGAGGAAGGATGTGGATTTTGTGATTTTGTCTTGACTCCAGTGACAGGGAATCAGTCAATGCCACTGTATGACATTAGTGGGCAACCAAAGCCATTCAATAGCAGTACGTACTGAGGGGTTAGACAGGGTTCCAGTGAAGGCAACGAAGAACATGAGGGCAGACGGAGCAAAAGATTCCTCTCAGTGATGAATAAATAATACATCATCCCCAGTTTGAAAAGGTTGCTTCTCTGCGTACTTCAAGCTCATCCTCACAACTGCGTGGTTGCTTGTTGTCCCGTTTGAATGTAGCCTATGACGATAATAAGCAAAAACAAAGGGGCTGCCCTTCACCAATCTACAGCCTCACTTCTGGACGCCGTCCCTCTAGCCCATGATGAATCTGACCGGCAGGATGACAGTGACGTCTCCATTACTGGGCCATGGATCCACATTTTTCATCTTAATGAAACATTCTCCTTGGAGCCCAGACTAAATATTTAATGGGCTCCCATGGTGACCTTGAAAAACCTTTAACAAAGACAAAGGGCCACTCTCTTCCCATTCTCTTCCCTTTGCCCCGTTTCCCCTCCGTTTTCACAATAAAGGAAAAAAAAGGACAAACCAAAACAAATGTGGACATCTCGAAAGGGCTCTGTTTTCCTAAGCGGTGCGCTGCTTTTGGCCTGAGTCGAGGCGAGGGAACAAGGAAAAGGATGCCATTTGTGATACTGCGATTTTAGTACCAATTTCCCTCTTCCTCTTGAGAGCCGTTCCCACGGAGATGCCATTGAATGCTCAGTTGGACAATACCATCTGAAGGAGCGGGCAGAGGGGTGTTAACCATCTCATAAGCAAGTAGCATATAGGAGAGCCACAGTGCGTGTGTGGTGAGGAATAAACAATCCCAGTGTCTAAGGTTGAGCGCAAGGGGTAATGGGGTTCGATAAGGGACTTAAGGTTGTAAAGTGAGGTCAGCCATTTTATTATCTTTCTCCGTGGGGCTGAATGGTACAGTCCAGTGCTTCTCCATCCTGGTCCACGCTGCTAGTTTTCTATTCTACCAGGTAGATAATTGCATTCACTGTGCATCCCTGGATGTAAATTAGTCCCTGATTAGATGGCTGGAATAAAAACCAGCAGGGAGTGATGAAGCTGCTGCGTATTACTCTCTCTCTCTCTCTCTCTCTCTGTCTCTCTCTCTCTTTATCAGATACCTACTGCAACCATTGAATTCGACTCCACATGTATTAAACTGCATGAGAAATGGGAGTGTGTATGTGCATGTGTATGTGTGTAGCGACGGTGTGAAAGTGTGTGCGGGTGAATGTTACTGTATAATTTGAACTATTTTACTCTTGTGAAGCACTTTGTGACTTTGCTCTGTGAAAGCTGCTATACAAATAAACTTACTTACTTACAGTTAATGCGTGTAAGTGTGTGTGTTACGCACGTTGGAGCCTGTGTGCCTATGAACGTCGGCAACTAAGAAGGTCCTGGCTCCTGTCCCACATGAGGTTAGTTAGTCATCCACAAGTGTGTGTGAGCAGGACGTGTGTGTTTTCCAGTGTATTAATACAGAGCCGTATAAAGAGGACGATAACAATCCCTGCAGTGTTTGACTAACCTGTTAGCAGCTGGCAAGTCGGAGCCAGACAAAACAACAGATCAATTTTTCATTCAGCGACCGGGGCAGAGGGAGGGAGCAGAGGCTGGTATAGACAAAATAACAGAGCGTCGTGGTGTATTCAGAACAATGCTTCAAGGGAAAAGAAAACGGCGCCTTCCCTTTTCCCCGCGTTCACCTTTTGACTGCATGAATCCGACGGTGAATGTGCGTGCTACGAGCGCTCTGTATGTAATATGAGGTGTTTGCGTGATGCGTGATGTAGCGTGAACGTTCGTCTGTAAGCGGTGTGCTCACGTGTGACTCGTTAACTTGTTACTCACAGCGACGAGGATCTGCGTGCCGCTGTGCATGACTTCAATGTACTGGTAGTCCATGAGGCAGCCCATGACAGTGATGTAGGAGTGGCTGTCCGTGGTGCGCACCCCGGGGGCCTGGGGCATCTCTCTCCTCACGCAGCCCGGCCCGTGTTCGCTCCACCAGGAGTGGTGGGCCGAGATGTTGAACGTCAGCAGGTCGCTGTCCTGGAAGGAGAAAAAAAAAAAAAAGTTAATACTCTCTATTTAGGCTTTAGATTTATTCAAGGAAGGTTCAATCCCAGGAGATAGTGCATGTTGTTCCGAGAGGCAGCAGGGGTCTTATCTCTGGGTACTTGGATGTTGTTGTTTGTTTACAGCAGTTCTCTTTTGCTCAGAGTGATGTTGAACTGTGGTAGTACCTTGGGTTGTGGAGCTTTCTGGCCATGGTATAACCCCCAAATCAGCAATTCTCTGTTATCTGGTGAGTGGAGAATTCACTGCCGTTGTATGGCGAAACAGGTCTCAAAATCAAACTTTTAGCACATAAGCGAACGCGAACAAAACAGATTCTGAAAAAAACTAGTCATGCTGCTGAATTGTCGTTAAGTGAATCACTTTCTTTATGTTTATTAAACCTTTCAGTTTGAACAAGTGTAACACCGAAATCTGGTCGGAGGAAAGAACGAAGAAAATTGTACGTTTATAATTGTAACTGGCAAAATATGTATTGGTAAACATATTATTTTCTTCGTTCCATCGGCATAAGTATCCTGCAACCGGATTTCGGTTCTCCAATCGTCTCTACTGGAGCACCAGAGCAACTGAATCACAGATTTTGGGGTTATATCATGGCCAGGAAGCTACACAACCCGAGGTACTACCACAGTTCAACATCACTTTAATACTTTACAATGAAGAGTAACAACATATAGGAGAGAGGAGATGACACTCAAAAGCTCTTGAGCCAGATGCAAACCCCTGTCACAAGTCCATGTAAGCATATAAAGTTCAGCAACTTGCTAAGCTGTACCACATCAGACTCTTTTGGAGCCTGTACTTCATAGATGTAACTCCTGCTCACCCTGTTAATGTCCAATTTGCACACAGACATATGAGCCCAAACATACAGACGCGCAGACACACACACACTCACACACCAATCAATACCCCAATACAGCAATCTAACCCCACATCTGCCCCTCAGTGACAAGACATGCATTATTAACACAGGCGAGTGGGCTGCTGCCTGTCAGGAAGCATCTCTGATTCCTATCAACACACTCACACACACACACACACTCACACACAAACACATAAACACAACATATACAGAACACTGGTAGCAACGACTTTCAACGTCAGATTTGTGCAGTCTGAGGGAAAAAAAACTGTTGCTCTCTCATCATCTCATCCCTGTCTCTCTTTATTTTCTTTCTCTCTCTGTTTCTCTCTCTCTCACACACACACACACACAGAGACACAAACACAAGGGTGGCTGAAGGTCAATAGGTAGGATTTTGAAGACTAATGACTTGACAGATGCCATTGATTGAGCCTGCGAGCCAGGGAAACCAGCCCTGTCCAAGCTGTAGCCCCCTTCACAACTACAGTACCTCTGTAGTCGATACTGAAGAGGCTGTTGGCGACTGTCAAGAGTATTATTGTTATTCCCCCACGCGCCCCAAAGCCCCAAAGCACAAATCAATCCCTCCATATCATAGATTCAAGGTTAGCTTATACTGATATAGGATGTCATTGCTGGAGTGAAAGAGGAAGCCTCAAACTATTTTCTTTATACGTAAAAGTCAATACATATTTAAAACACATTTTGGAGACAATCCTGTCACTGGAATAACATGTGGCATCCTGTAATGCTTTTCAATCATTAGAATGTTATTCCTTATGATTTATTGTTTCTGAAAGACAGAAAAAAGGTAATTTATGTTTTTTATGTGATCGCACTGGGCAGCAAATCAGTTGATACATGTTGTAGATTCTTCTGGCTGTGATGAGTGTCTCTTATATCTTTTTTATGTTTACATTTCACAAAGCCATGCATGCACGTTGGTTGCATATTGATTCATGAGCATCATGAGCTGAAGGGAGAAAGTGTTGGGGGTGGACTGCTATCGTTTCTAAAACAAAGACACAATGCAGTTTCCTCTAGCTGAGAGGCAGCTTGACTTGTCACCGGGTCTGCAGTCCGTGTGTGTGTGTGTGGGGGGGGGGGGTGTGAGAGTGCATGGAAGAAAAAGAGAGGCAGAGAGAGAGAGAGAGAGAGAGGGAGAGAGATTGGGGATTGTTTAAAAAAAGAGGTGTGTGTTTGTGTGTAGCAGGGGTCTGTCTGTCTGTCTGTCTTCCACTGTGGGGGAGGGGATAAGGGATCAATAGGAGGTGACGGAGCATGTGGCATATGACTCTGACAACCTGCCCCCCCACCATGAGAGCCTGGCTCGCCCCTGCACACACACGCAGACACACACACACACACACACACACACACACACACACACACAGACCTCTTGAAGCGTCCTGTCGACATTGGTCATGGCAGGCCACACAGAATTAGCTGACTATGTTTTATGATAAAATGTGTTGGGGGCCTCTCAGCAAGCTGTGTGTCAGGTTTGGTCCTGTATGTGCATGCATGTGTGTGTGTGTGTGTGTGTGTAGCTGTGGGTGTGGAAGTGGGTGTGTGCGCGCTCCATTAGCCAGCTCTCCTCCTGGCCACCATATGCAGAGCTGGGAGCCCAGGCTGGCTCCATCTGTCGGGTTAATGCCCAGCCTCAGCCCCAAGCAGCTGGCCCCTACAAGCCTCATTATTCTAGCAGGAACCATGTACAGCCACACACACACACACACATAACGGACACACAGACACATGCAGACAGAGACAGACACACTTGATGGAGCCAAGGTCTATCTCACAATGACAAAGTCACCAGAGCCTGGGAAGGTGTTTCTAAAATTCATTTTGGCCATCTGAGCTGGTGTGAGATGAATGTTTCCTACATGAATACATTTACTCTCAATGGTCAGCCAAGCGACTGGGCAAGATACCCATTGATAGCCAGGGGAGTGGAGGGGAGGGGGGGGGGGCAGAGGAGGAGAGGAGAGGAGAGGAGAGGAGAGGAGGGGAGAGGAGAGGAGAGGAGAGGAGGGGAGAGGAGGGGAGAAGAGGAGGCTTCAATAGAGAGCGATGCGCCGAAATGAAAAAGGAAAGAGATGAAGCCTGCAAAATATGAGGAATAAATTAAAAAGATCAAAGGAGCAGGGAGCAGAGTGAGAAAGGGAGAAGACAAGTTGACAGGAGGAAGGAAGAAGGAAGGAGAGTGCATGAACTGATAAAGGGAGAGAGGTGACAACCCAAACACTTCCATTTGTCTGGATAAATACACATCTAATCCGCTCTCGGGAACCACAGGGGAGCCCAGAAGATTTGGGTGTGTGGGCGTGTTTGTGTGTGTGAGTGTGTGTGTGTGTGTGTGTGTGTGTGTGTGTTTTTCTTTTGGAGGGGATGGGTGGGGTGGGGGCAAGGGGGGGCTATATAGTATGACATAGAGAGTCTGTATTCGTTCTCTCGTCCTTCACCTTCCCCACAAATTTGAACATTTACCTATTAATGTCATTGAAAGGTGATTGATGGTGTGTGTGTGTGTGTGTGTGTGTGTGTGTGTGTGTGTCAACACCACTTTAGACACTTGAGACACTTTAATAGTTTTATATTTTCATCTTCATAGTTTAATAGCTTTATATGTATTTATATTGCCTTATATCTTTCCTGTACTATTTCTATTTTTTTATTACCTTTCCTGTACATTGTTCTGCCAATTGCTGCTGTGACACCCAAATTTCCCCTAGGGGATCAATGAAGTGCAATCTTATCTTATCTTACAGAGTTAGAAAAACATGGACACGCTACTCCCCCTGCCAGAACAGTGTGAAAACAATCATTCAACACCGTACGGAAGAAGAAGACACCCAAGTCTGACAGATGCTGGGTAAATAGTAGACTGAAGCTCTCACCTTGGACAGGCCTCCTACGTCCAGGTAGAAACAGATGATGAAGACGTTCCAGGCCACCCACAGAGCGGCCCATACTGTATACTGCAGGGCAAAGACACAGAGAGATTAGCTCCATGGAAACCAGGCGAACAGAACAGGCTAAGAACACACACACACACACATATACACACATATACACACACATATTTGCATGTCAGGGACCTCTCATTCTGCGAAAAGTTCCAGTAAGTTCAGTAAGTCTACCTAAGCCCTGAGGGGGGTTTTAACTGTTGAGGGTGAAGAGAGTTCATGTCTCTAACAGTATATAAAGTTGTGCAGCCAGACAGGCATCTGTTGACAGACAGACTGGGATTGAGTGGTTTTTCGCTGACGGAGAGAAGATTAATCAATGAGAAGATTGTGAAACCCTCTGACTCACAGTGAACTGTATGTTGAAAATGTCAGCGGCATCAGTGGAGGAGTGGAGGAGTTGGGTGCGATACGGCACCTGGGCTTCACTGTTCATAACACACATGTTGAATCATGAAACCCCCTCACCAGCAACCGCCCTTTTTCCACTTAAGATAACACAATAGCTCTCCTTTCCCTCCATTCCTCCTCCACCCTCTATTTCTTTATCTATCCTGTCTGCCTCCTGGTTACCCTCCTCCATCTCCTCTGCCTCTCTGTTTTTCTCTGTTACTCTCTCTCTCTCTCCGTCTCTGTCTCTCGTTCTCTCTCTCCCAATCTTTTCCTGTCGTTAACTTCGCCATCTGCACTTCCACTAATGCTGCTCCAAATAGGCTTTTAATGCCTCGGATGATCTTTATGGTGTCAAATGAAAACAGAATGGTGTAAAAGCACATTTACGTAGCTTCACAGTAATAGCTTTCTAACAATGGGAATGAAACAACATGCGGCGCGTTCATTGCACCGAGCGTCGGAGAATGACCTTCTCTGTCCAGAATCTAGACTTGGGGTATAAAGCTGATGAGCTCCTTAGCCCTGCCCCCCCCCACCCAAACACCCCTCCTTACCCCCAAGACTTAGACAAATCCTCAGCTCGAAAAGGATTGGAGCTGAGGTGGGTTTTTCGGGTGCACTTGGTTATGAGTGCAGCGTACACAGACGTTCACTCATTAATTAGCCCTAATTACCATGGGATTAGAGTGATTAGGGGTGGCAAACAATGCGTAAGAGAGAGCAGCAGAGTTAGCAATTGGAACGGAAAGGCAGCAAACGACACCCGACTTCCAATCTACCACCTTAGGTGAAGAACTAACGCGAAGTGACGTGACGCTGCTTAACAAAAACCGCAAGGAATAGGATTACGTGACAGGCTTTTACAGAGTTTACTAGTCAAAACGCCTCTTCTTCAGACGTGAGCACTCACCACCACGATGTAGCGCGGCCGGTACTGGATGGTGCCGAAGAGGCCGAGGATGACGATGATGATGTGGAAGAAGTTGGCGAGGATGGGGGCCCACTGGTAGCCCAGGAAATCAAACACCTGCCTCTCCAATGCCAACATCTGAGAGAGAGAGAGAGAGAGACAGAGAAATGTTATCCAGTTTACATGTAAATACATCGCCTCTACTGCTGTTAAAGTCAGTTGCAAAGAACATCAAGGGGCTGCCAAAGCTACCTCTGTCTCATAAAACAGCACGACACACACACACACACACACACACAAGTAAGTATGCATGCACTGAGTTCATGGTCATGCATTGTTCATAGTCTATTGAGGACCATATCTATTCACATCACAGCTACTGGCCAACAATCCCACACTGAGAGACTTGACACAAACAGCTACAGTGCTTAGCCTCCGACAGTGAGAGAGTCCAAAGGTGTGGACTACAAGTGTAACAAAATAAACAATGACAGATTCATCGATTCAACCCCTGCTGAGCCGAAGGGAAGCTCAGAATTTCCGAGCTTCCTGCCAGCGGCCTCCAGGAATGGGAGCGCTCTGGGAACTTTACGGGAGGCGAGGGCCTTCCCTAATAATACCACAGCGCTGAGCCAAGGCACTTATTAAAATACACGCTCATAAACGTGTGTATAAACACACACACACACACAGAGATACACGCACACACGCAAAGTTAAACCCTCTACAATGAAAAGACGAATTCCACAATTTTTCAGTACAGACTCACCCTTTCCATGCATTCTTCAATAGCTATTTCAGCTCTTTTTTAAATAAACAAGATTGAGAGAAACATATAATACATTTTTGATCTATTATTATTTATTCATTTTAAGACAAAACCGCCTCTCTATGTCTCGCCCTCCCTTCTACCCGAGTGCTTTGCTTTGCTTTGACATTTTGTGCAACAGCAAAAAAAATACATAGCAATTTGAACCTTTAAGACTGTGAGTCTCTATTTGCATCAAGTCAATTAGCATGCCATTTGGGAGAAAATGCAGGGAGAGAAGAAGAGGAGGAGGGAGGGGGGGGGTGTTCGAGGCATTTAATTAGAATTCCATTGCCAGGACGAGGTGTGTGTGCGTGCGTGTGTGTGTGTGCACGTGCATGTGTGTGTGTCTCGAGCAACGGTGTGTTTTCGTCGTGTGTCGACATGTCATCTCCAGCCAACCGCATGAAGATGGATGAGGGAGGGTGGAATCTCGTCTCTGCCACAATGATAGGCACGCACCATCGAGCACAAACACACACACACACACACACACGCGCGCGCGCACACACACAAACACACTTGGTACACAGCCACGGCTGCTCTTCTTAATGGGATGGAAATGTTACCAGCAACCCGATGAGACATTGTGACAGGCGAGAGAGAGAGATGATCAAATGCTGGGTGATAATTAAAAATGAACGCTCCTTCACATAAAGCAGGAGGGCAATAACTCCACAGACAGGGTGCGAAGCGACAGAGGGCGAGGTGAACGAACTGGGATCAACATCAAGCAGCATCATATCAAAGTCCAGGAACTGCTCACCAATCCAGAGATAAAGCCTTAATTTCGGACGGAATGAGAAAAAAATGAGTGTGGGAAACGAAATAGAGACGGATGGGGAGAATTTTATGAAGAAAGAGGGCAAAAAAACAAAGATAAACGAAATGGAGCGATGAGAGGAGATACAGAGAAAATCGCAAACGACACATGCTAAATTAGAGTGACTGAGCTCCCTGCCTTATAATAACCTCTGTCTATCCCCTGGATAGAGAAGGGGCCGAGGGAAATGAATAAAGTAAAAGGGGCCATACATCTTCTGCCAGGCCGCTGGTCATGGTTAGAGAGTTGGAGGAGGGAGGACATCAGCGGAGACAAGGCACAACTAGGCTACAGTGAAAGAAAATGGCATAAAATGGGTTAAGGTGCTTATTAGGGCTGTCCCCTTTTTAGTTGACTCATCGTTTGTCAGGTTCTTGCTCAAATAAGACTTTTTTAGTTGAATGCTTGGATTAACGTCCTGCAACGTCAATTCATTTTCATTTGTGAAAACATGAAACATAAAAATCCACTTAAACTCTTAAGATAAAGCGTCCAAATTTTCCTGATTTCACTGATTTGAACAAGAACAGGAATGTGAGAATGGCAATTTTGCAACTGATCAATGATATCAATGAGTACTTGCTCAGTTGACAAAATCTGACAATTAATGACAATTAAAAACAGCAGACAGACCTTGATGGTTACTTGAATATAATATACAGTATATTTAACCTCCCATATCTGTTTGTCCAGGCAAAGTCTGTAGAAACTTGGCTCCCTATACAAAACAACAGAAAACAGATAGGGTGCTGGAATGCTTCTTATCTTCTAATGTTAAAGATAGGAGGTTGGGTGCTGTTTGGATAAGAAAGGGTCCTCCTAATCATGATGGAAAAAAGGTGCAGTTTTTTACTTCAAGTTACGACTGGCCAGATTGAATAAAGGCTTTTTAATTGAGTTTTGTGTCATGGATCTCTCATCTTTCCACTTGGTCAGCAAAATAACTGATGAAATTATTTCCACTGTAAGCTGTCAAATGTCTTTAGCGGCACTGTAAATTGAGTGTGACAGTTTTGTGAAAACTAGGCGTTCGGCGGTTCGTTCGCAATTTGACAGTCTTTAACTTTCTCTCCTATCTCTTTGTCTCTCTGTATCTCTTTTTTCTCACACTACTCACACACAGAAACATGTACGCACTATGTCCTCATGCCTGTACAAGACGCCCATCCTACATGGACTGCCTCCCCCAGTACAGTATATAACACACATGTTCACAAGCACATGCCTATCCATCCCACACACATAGTTTAGATCCCGTGTTTTATTCATTAGATACGGCCATGGACCATTCCTCTGGAATAGTTCCACCAGTCATTGAATTATACAAGTGTATAGGCATGAGTGGTGTGCGTGCTTTTGTGCGTGTGTGTGTGTGTGTGTGTGTGTATGTGCATGTGTGGGGGGGTTGCTCTCTCTTCTGCGATGCTGTAGTGAGCCTATCGCGTTCTCTGCTAACCCAATAATCCACCAAGATGACAACAATCAATCAGGGATGGAAATGACTCTGCCCACCCTGAAACACACACACACACACACACACACACACACACACACGTACACACACCCATATAGGCACAAATAGCCCACAATTCATAGGAAGCGGCTTACTGGGGAGTGGGGTAGAATTTGATCAAATAGATACCAATACTCTCCCAGGAACTGAGCCCACTACATAACGGCCCCTAAAAGCCTCCCGCCACCCTCCTGCAAGCCCAAATGACTCCCTCTAGGGTGACGGAATCTGCTAGTGCGTATTTGTGTGTGAGTGTGTGTGTGTGTGCATGAAAGCCTGTGTGTGTTACCCCTACACCACACCTATCCTCCCACCGTAAATGCTATGCAATTAGGGGGTGGGAAAGATGGCAGGATGCAACAAGCCCCTTTGCACCTCCACTATTCCCAGCATTTTATCGCCCGTTCGTTCCATCGTTCTCTCTCTCTCTCTCTCTCTCTCTCTGCTCATTGTTTTTTCAGCCTCTATTCCTGGTTCTCTGAAAGCCTCAATTAATCTCTCCTTCAGCCACATGATACCAGATCATTAACAGGGATCGTAAATCTCAATCCTGCTGCTTCTGTCAGTCGCGCGCTCGCTCTCTAGAGGTGTGCATAAAACACACACACACACACACAAACGGGGCTTTAAAAAAACACACAAATGGACACACACACACACACATACACACACACACACACCATAATCCCTCCGTCTTATCGTCCCCCTACACAAATCGAGCATATCAAAGCCCCAAAACATTTCAATCATCATCACCTTCTTTAACATGCCATCCAAGAGGAGAGAGGAAAATGGGCCACGCATAAAAGAGTGATGAGACGATCAGAGCAGAACGTGTCTGGGAGAAAAAAAACAAAAAAACGTTTGATCCGCATCGTTTGATAACTAATTAAGACGTGCATGTGCGTTGGAGATAAGTGACTGAGGTGCATGAAAAACAGGCTTGCTCGGTCTGAGCACCCTGCTGGGATTTCAAATGAAGAGACCAGAAGGTGTGGCGGCCCGGCTTTGGCGGGTTACGCGCGATCAATAACCCGAGGGTGCGTTGGCACCAGCTTTACTGACGTGGCGGAATACATTTCTGATAAGGAGAGAGGGAGGGAGGGGATAGGAGGCTGACGGAGATGACGAGGCTTCCCCAGAGCAACGGAGGACGGATGTGACTGGTGACCCCTCTATTCCTCCGCCCCCTTCCTTCCCTCCCTAGCCTCCAGGTACTATAAATCACATCACCGTTTCTCTTTCTCTGTGTGTGTGTGTGTGTGTGTGTGCCCATTCTTTGTGTGACTGTAGGCTACATGACTCAGTCTCCTCTCAGCGTTCGGTTCCAACTGACTCTGACTCACACAGGCAAAGCAACTGGTGTTTGAGGAGTGGCAGGAGACGTTGAAGGGTGAATCACAGAGGATGCCTATTACCATTAAATCTCCTGTTTTCCCTGGCTTCGCTAATGGCTTGTTTTTACTTACACATACAAACACACATTAGTCAGTGAGGCCAGCCCTGATAAAATGATAAGAATCTGAAGGGTAATTTGTATGCAATGTCTGAATTACCACATTCCTGAGGGAAATCAAAACAAGTGCCTGCCTATTAGGCCAAATCTATTCTACACCGAGCCTAAATGAAGAGAAAGACAGTAACAGAGACAACCCGTGACTCAGAAGCTGGCTGGATTTTTTTTTTTTTATAATGTGCCATGCTTTGCCCGGGCTTGTCTTTACTCCGTGACTCCCAGCAGGCAGTAAAGTACTTCTCAAAAACTTTTTCCAATCCAATTTTTCACCTCTCGCCTGGGTAAAGCCATTATACTCGGGTGTCTGCCTGGTCCTTGTGTAACTAATGGCGTCAATCTCAGTATGTGTGTGTGTGTGTGTGTGTGTGACAGTCAGTGGGAGCATGGGAAGTTGGATAGATAGATAGCCCTTGGTGGTGCCTGGCCTAGCAGTGCTGGGCACATGGATTAAGAGGCAGGGTGCCTTTATAAGCCACTTTCTTGTCCGCAGTTTGAAATACAGTCGGCAGAGTCACACACACACACAGGAGTTGGCCCCTTTGTGTCCATGAAGTACCACTTGTTTTAGGTAAACACACACTGGGGAAAGCAGTAGTTGTGGCTCTTACTGCGGCAAAGTGACTGTTTGAGACGTGGAGCTCTTTGCTGAAAGTTGAAATATGTGAAACTTCCAGCGCTCTGAGCGCTAATAACATGCTAATCTCCCAGCACTATCGGGAACACACAACAGCAAATCCTTCCCACTGAGACTAACACGAAAAAGAAGCCTGTGCTGTGAACTGAGTTTCCCTACTTTAACTTTATACTTTTCTGGTCTATCCTGTATTGTAACTTTTTAAAATAAGTTGTTATTAACCTTGAGATGAGGCACTTTTTCTAGACTTGGGAAGACAGAAATTTGCAATTCAATGAGATTCATTTCAGTTTTATTCAGTTCACTTCAGTTCACTTCAATTCACTTCAGTTCAATGCGGTTCTTTTCTATTCTATTAATTTTTCTTTGTCTCATTTTGTTTCATTTAATTTAATTTCCTTTCGTTTGTGGATCACTTCCCTCTCTGTATGCCGTCCATGTGCAGACTGTCCAGTCTGTCCACACTGGCCTGGTTAGTGGTTCAAGACGTCCCACTCTAAGACAGTCTGATCTCCTTTCTCTCTCTCCATCTGCTACCCTGCTTCCTCATCCCCTCGTCTCCTCTCCTCTGCTCTTCCTCCTTTCACCTTCCCCTCCCTTTGGTCATCTCCTTCAATCGTCCTTCGTCCGCTCTTGAGAATCTCTTACCCAGACACTGCATTTAATTTCCCTCAGATAAGAGTAAAACACTAGAATACAGACCAATAAACACTATTCGAGTTTCCTCTAATACAAAACTACTATCCAGACCTATCACACTAAGATAAGATAGAACGGGTCCAGCCCGACTCGCCGATAAAACGCTCTGAAAGAAATGGAGGTGACCAAAGACGTCATTGGGTCTGTTTAGTAGGTGTGTGTGCTTGCTGCTGGTCTTCAATGCTCAGTGCTAGTCTTTGCAATGAGCCCCTCTATTAGAATTGATGCACTTGTAAGTGTCTGTCTGTATTAAATTGTTTCCCTGTGTTGTTAATTGTTTTCTACTGAAATGTTTAAGCATCCTGAAAGAGAAAGTTGTCAAGTCAACTTTAATTATGTAGCACTTTAAAGAACACAAAGGCGGCGTGCTTGTAAAAACAGAGGAGATTACAAAACAGGGAAAAGGAGTGTAAGAGCAGGAGTAGATATGCTTATTACATCATTTAATTCAATTAATTTAAGCTTGTAATCTTCATTGATGCCATCCATCAGGTAAAAAAGAAAATTAGCCACGGCGTCTTATCACCTTATATTTCATTGGAATAGATGAGATTAGATGAAACTTTAATAATCCCCGTGGGGAAATTGGGTATTTTAATGTGTTCATGCATATTTTTATTGGGCTGTGTGCGGGTTAGCTATGAATGCCTCTCCCTCTCCGAGAGATCACACTGATTTCACACTCTGGCACAAGTGTGTGGACAACTTCATCAAACGCGGACAACAGCAGATTTGTTGGTGAGACTTGCCCACGCCAACAGTGCGGATCAGAGGAATAAGATTAGAGGGGATAATGCGTAAAAGTGCGTTCCAAGAATTCCACTTAGTGAGCAGCCATGTCTTGTTTTTTTATCTGAGTCATAGCTAATCTTTTTCATTCATCCCAATTAACTTGTTCCACATCTGCCCACGTCCGACTGCTTTCATTCTCGCTGTTTTCTGAATGACAACAAACTGGATAATTGACAGACAGTCGACCAGATTTAGAGGCTTTTAACGCAAAAATCAACAAGCTGACGTGACGGTGCAGCAGGGTTCACTGAGATATGACTCAAATTCCTATACGCTGTGACAGCAAACACCCTTCCTCTCACATGGGCTTGTATCTCTTGTATAACGCTTATCTTTCTCTCTGTCTCTCTTCCTCCCTTTATCTCTCTTCCTCCACTTTGCCAACAGGCGAGGGTTTTTTTTCTCTTCAAAGTTTATCTGCAAAGGTAGCAATGTTTGGATTATTAGAGGCTAATTTGGATTCTGCTGCATCATCTTAACGGTGTTATTAAGAGGAATGCAGCAGCGTTGGATGTTAAACAGATCTCAACGTCAACACGAGGGATTAATGCCACTTTTGAGGCTTTTTCTGCTATTCTTCAGGCTCCAAATTCATGTTTGTTGTGTCGGTGTCAGAGATGAGGCAGCGCACTACATTCACAAATGTGCACTCACACCTACACCGACACAAAAGCACGCACACACACACACAAACATACTTTGATTTCTCAGAGGAGCTGACAGAACAAAAGCAGGACAAGGATACAAAGACGGATAAAACCCCAAAAAACACGAACGATAGATGGGATGGAAGGAAAAGTGACAAAACGAGAGCAGCTTAAACCAAGCCTTCCTCTCTCCCTCGCTGCCTGTCCCCATGTCCCAGATCTAACACAAACTGTTTGGGTTTCGCCCCAATTAACGAGGAGGCAATTTAGCTGCGACAGTGGAAATTCTCATCATGTATACGCAGTCGAGAACGGCAAACAGCTGTCAGCAGTTTGTACCCTCCAGTTATACTTTCCATAATTGAGTCAGTAACGCTGCTCTTTTCATCATAATACCATCACTCTTAATCTTTCATACGGCAGAAGAGGAAGTTATGCTGTGTGCATCGCTGCCGTCCAACCGTTTGATCACACAACACAATTAGAGGAACAACATCCGTGAAGTGATCAGCCGCTTGTAAAACAAGGACTGAATGCCAAAAACAGTGGAGGGATTTGAGAGAGATGAATATGCTTTGCAGCCATTCAGCTGAGCGTGATCCGTCAAGATAGTCATCCTGGCTGCGCTGCTCCCAAAGCAATTTATTCGACGCCGCACTATAACAAATGACACCGCCGAAACTGTTGGAATGGAAAGAGAGAAATGGGCTCGCAAATAGTTCTAGTTTTATCTCCATTATAGCTTAATATTGCAGTGTCACTGATGTGGAACACACACACACACATATATACACGCATGCATACACGCAAGCTTGTGGACGGCTGGGTACATGCACACACACACATTTGCCTGCCCAAGGTTTTCAGTATAACCACATAATTAATGGTCTGTTAAATTGAAGACATTAAAATGGTGAACAGTTGTAAAAGGGCCACCAGGGACGAAGAGAGGAGATGGTGTTTCCAAGAGCACACATATTATCATAAACCAAAACACACACCACTCTCTCACACACACATACACACACACACACACACACACACACACACAGAGAGCGAGAACAGCAACGCCAGACTCCCGGAAAGGTCAGGAAAAACAACAGGAAGGTCAGTGTCTCTTCTGGCTGGAATCAAAGTGTTTGTCTGTGTAACAAGCGACCTTAGACAGAAAGTATGAAACAAGATCATTAGAAGGAGAAGTGAAGTTGGGTTTGTGAATCACTCAGCTGCATCTGGTTTGGTGCTATGTAGCATTTTGGGAGGGGTAGTTTTTTGTGGCGAGGTTAAAGGCTATATATGTAAGTGGAGCTATGTTTAGAGTGACAGTTGTCCTGAAAGCAGGATGTGTGCTGAGCCCCATGTTCCACGCAGCCCAACCCCCCAGGTCCTCCACCAGCACTCCTCTCTATCCTCAGCACGCTACCTCAGATTTGCATCATAAATTCCCATGCCTCAATTTTGACAGGTTGGTTTTTATTTCCTGCAGGCTCTTCAGCATCTTATTGTATACGTGGAGGTTTCCGTGGTAACAGCGCAGCAGAGAGAGAGAGAGAGAGAGAGCGAGGGGGATACAGAACCAGGGGAAAGAGGGGATAGCTAAACATAGAGATCTCAGGTCTCGGGGGTCATGCTCATAATTGGTCCAGAGCGAGAGGTCTAACCGCCACCCATCCCCCGTTTCTCTCTCTATTTCCCTCCATCTCTCTATCTCCGTCTCCCCCTGATCTCCAGAGGCTCAGGCCCCAGTGATAAATCAGACGGCAATCAATAATTCAAACACATTCAAACCTGGTCTCCCACCAAAGGAAAGAGAATAAGCAGCAAGGGGGAGAGAGGGGGAACCGAATGGGGGGAAGAAGAAGAAGAAAAGGAAAAGAAAGAGCGTTGTTGTGTTAAAACAAAGACTAGGTGTTATAATAAGGGCGGAGCCTGAGCATTCATTACACATTCAAGCGGCGCTCTTCATCGACTGAGTACCCAGGATGCATTATGCTCTCAGGTGAGATGATGACACGCTGGCACACAGGGGGGAGGGGTGCCAAAAGTCTTTGGGCTGTGAGTGTGAATTTATTATGTAGTCACCTTGTCTTTTGACCTACGCACACACACCTTTTCTGAGACACGGCGAGGCTGTTGTTTAATCCGCTCCTTTTGATGGGTCTGGTTCTCGCAGCTAAGGCCAGACAAGACCTGTCAGGATCCACTTTTCTGTGGATGAATGCTGTTCAGGCATAGCAATCAACACAGCCTGGGTCAAGAGCACAATCAGCGCTGAACACCAGGGGTCCATCTGACAGCACAAGCACAGCGTTCACACACATACACACACACACACACGCTCACACATACCTAATTATGGTGACCCGCCTGACCTTCAAAAAGAAAGGGAAAAGTGCCTAGAGACAGTGTAAGAGGGGGTTAAGACCCTCACTTATGAAATCACATGAACTCCTGTCGCCTCTACGGCCCACGATCACATACTGTCACAACCCTCTGTCCTGCATCTCCCACTCAGCGTTCACCTTGTCTCAGTAAATAAAAGGAATGCTTGTAGGAGTGAGCGCTCCTTTAAGAAAGAGCAAAAGAGAGGCAGATAAAAAAAGGAGAAAGAGAAATTAACAGAAAGGCCGAGCTTTATGGCTATCGATTGCCGTTCTGTGAATAGTTTATGGGTTGAATAACTGTCAAAGAGCAACTCTCCGATGAGTCACGTAAAAACAAGAAAGTGACATTTGCAAAGTAACTTCTGACTGCACTTCCTGTAAAGTGATAAAAAAGAAAGAACACCACCAAATATTCCTTTCCAGTCATGAACTAATCCCTCAGCCTTATAAGACGTATGCAATCTATCAGAAGTTACAAAGCTGAAGCGCTGTTTTTTCCCGTCTCCGCATTCTTAGTAATATAGTATAGCCAACATATAGATTTCCATCAGTGTCTGGATTATAGATGCCATCTCTGCATAGTAAGCTGTGTCTAACACACACAGACACACACAGTTTGTTTCTGCATGGATAATTCAGATAGGGATGCTATCTTATTCTGCCGCCATTTGTGCGAGCCAACACATTCTTGGAGTGAAACAAATAGTAAAAAAAAATATGGGTTTCTGCTCGCACCGATATGAATCACAGTCCAGAGAGGCTTTATGAAAACTTAATAGCGGGCACAGAGAGGCGAAGACGAAGAGAGAGGGGGAGAGAGAGACAGAGAGATAAAAGAGCTGTGACCATCCTCTGTACTCCCTCTAGCCGATCTCTTCCATCAACCTGGCAGAGCCAAGGAAATACAGTTCATTATCATTGATCACACTACAAGCTACACACACTCATGTGGACACACACACACTAAACGAGTTCCACACATATACTCAACAAAAGGCACACCAAACAAGAGACACAGACACACACACACACACACAGAGACATACACACACACACACACACGCTAAACAAGACACCCTTAACAGATGTCTGTAGCATCTGTAACTGGTAAAATTGAAATCTTCAAGCTCTTGCCAACAACAGCTTTCATATTTCAGTAGGTACCAGGTTTTAATATATCGCTCCTCCTGAGTACTGGCAAGACAGAACACGACGAGAACAGTAACTCTCTCACTCTCTCTTTTTCTCTTTCTCTCTCTCTCACACACACATACACACACACAAACACACGCACGCACGCACACAGCTCTGCTGGCCTGATAGCATACAATGTTTTATCGCCATGTCGTTTGCTCCAGCTGCAGTAATTATGCTTAATTACAGTTGTGTGATGCATTAATATCAAAGCCATGGGCCGAGACCTTGTGTGCGCGCGTGTGTGTGTGTGTGTAGATGGGTGAAGTGGATGAGACAGTGTGTGGATAGCTATCCAGCATCCCTAAGCTCATGAATATTCAGCAGCAAATTTGAATCTTAGCGCTGCCATAAACCAAGTGAATTAGCAGCGGAGGCAGGGAAAAAAACAGCCTAAATCCTTTGTAATGTGAGGAAAATGACGTGATACCTGCCAAGGGACGATGTCGCGCCTTTGGAGATAACACTCTTCAGTGTGAGGCGCTCTGATTCCCTGTTGTCAAAACTTTCTGAGCAGCACTTTGGCTGAACTCTGTTTTCTTCTCTGAAGCCTTCACAACAAAGCGAGTATATTCTCTAGAAACAGAGCTGTGTCATCAAAAGGGGAGAGGAAAAGTGGGCAGTGTGGTGCATAATACTGCAGGCTCACACACACACACACACACACAGTGCCTGTGGGTAGTTTGACTTGTGTTGTTGAGGCTGAGGATGAGGTAAGACCATAGTGTAATGCCTCCACCTCTTCCTAATAACTCCATTACACTTGCAGATCTCTACTGCCTCTGCACCATGAATCACCACTGACAGTTCTTCATTACTGGAACAATAGCGGAAACACTGACCAACACCCTGACAGTTGGGGGGGGGGGGGGGGGACCAAGTCATTCACTGTGACAAGATGAAAGTGTTGCTCTTCACCTTCACTGCGATCAACTAAATCCCCTTCCTGGCTCTTCCCTTCACGCCTCTCATCTTCTCAATCGCTGTCTTTCTCAGCAGAGTCCCACAAAGCTGCACTTCCTCCGCTTGTACAAAGGCTGCAATCTCTTTACCCCCACACTGGACCTACTAACCTATAACTCAGAGCTCAGAATGCACAGCTGTGTGTGTGGGGGGGGGGGGGGGGGAGGTGGGGGGGGATGCATGCATGTGTGTGTCTCTGTCTGTGTGCGGCTGCATGCGTCACTGCTGCCCACACAGTTATGGCCAAGCAGTTTCAGGGTCAACGTTCAGTTCTGAGCTCATTACACTTGTTCCGTGTGATTATGTGTGTGTGTGCGCGCGTCTGCCTGTCTGTCCTTTCCCGACCCGTCGCACACAGAAAACCGCCATGACCAACGAAGAGGCCTCCTCCATCAATCACCCACCGTCCGTGGAGCGGCTCCACTCGGAGCGACGTCTCTCCTCGGGGGGGCCTGCCGCTGACATTCGCGATGTGTCTGGACTAACTCCGGCCAATCGAATCGCTTCCGCGCCGGGTCAACTTTAGGTCAACACCTCAAAAAACCCATCGAGACAAAAACGAGCCTGCCTGTTTCTTTGAGTCCAAACAAATCATTAGACGGACAGGGCTGCCTGCCAGCGCTTGTCCATTCTCTGGGGCTGATCAGTGTTCTGACAACCGTCCAGGCCCACTGTCTGGAACAGTTAGGCTACAGAAGGAAGAGGGAGCAGAGGCTTTTCGATCAATACAGGCTCATTATCTGTTGCCTTCTGTCCCAGAGAGACGAGTCCCACTGCTCGGCCTGTTGATGAGGAAAGCGCACCGCAATTCAATTAGGGGATGGCCGAGATGCCAGAAGAGGTTTGATCAAAGCACTCTGCCTGACTAATTAGCACACACAGCGGTTCACAAGGGCTATTTTTACATCTGAGGGGCGGTGTATGTTGTTTTGTTAATGGTAGTTTCGCCCTGTAATGGACCGGGAAGAACCTGGCTCCTTGTCAATGCGCTCGCTTCAGCCAGCGTAGCCTGGGCCGCCTTGTACCGCTCCATAGACACACATGTGAACATGCACATATATATGCAGCAGCACACACACATACAACCTGATGACCTATTGAAAGGTCATGTGGGGTTCAACGCAACCCCTCTTTGCAGGTTAAACTCATAAATATGAATGTGTAGGTGTGCGTGTGTGTGTGAGTCCCTGCAGACAGGAAGTGTCAGGTCACCCAGAAATAGGGCCAGGGGAAAATAAAGCTGTTTCCAGGAGTCTTCTGGGACTCTTTAGGCAGCCTGTTGACAGCTTTATAAACCTCTTAACAAATGGTCTCCCTCCTTCTCTCTAATGAGGCAAAAAGGTCCGAAGACTGGGGAGGGAAAACAGGTGTGTCCCTCAAGGTGGGTTCACAAACGTGTGTGTGTGTGTGTGTGTGTGTGTGTGTGTGTGTGTTTGTGTTTGTGATCAGAGAGCGTGCCCAGATTTTAAATTAGGAGTAAGATTGAGGGTATCGTGACCGAAGCCATATAGAGACGCAGGCAGGCTCCCTATCTAGCGTCCACGTTTCCCTGTTTCTTGCTGTTGGGTAAATTTCCAACACTGAAACCTGAATGCTAAACAGGTGTTACACACACATACACACCAGCCCCCTGTTAAGTTCAGAGGTGAAGTGGGGGAGGGCAGGAGGAAGCTAAGGGCAAGGCGATAGCAAGAAAGGCTGGAGGTGGAAGGAAAGTCATAGAAAGGAAAACAAGAAACAAGAAACTCTCTTGGCTTAATCTCGTTTCTCACTGATCAGCGTTTCAAATCAACCGGTGATTTATTTCTAATCCGGTTTACTAGCCTCTTTAAATTTTAAGTGCATACATTTGTGACAGTCTGCACCGACCCACACAGTCCAGTCAGACTGGAACCAGAAACCAGTAACTCCAAGGTGGATCTCTGAAGAGGTCATCAGAGATCTACTTCACTTGAAGATAAGTCGACATACAATACTACCGTGCCAATCTTCAACACACACACATCTATAGTATCCCCAACCACTGGACTATCACCATTCCCATTAATTTGTTTACCAGATCATATCCAGCTCCATCATGTGGGAGCGAAGACAACGCCGCTCAGATATGATGGAAGTGATGTCAGCTGCATTTGGGTGATAAGATGTGATTGCAGGAAGTAAGTGTGTGCGTTGCCCCATCAGCGGTGGAGCTAAAAGGGTCAGAGGAGGACAGCGGCTCCCTCTGAGGCCTACGGCGAGGCATCCTGCACGATGAGCCGGGGAGGGGAGCTACCGCGTACAGTGGCACAGTTCACCCTGTACTGAACTTTTCATTAACATTTTGGCAGATACCAGCCGCCACTCCCCTCAGGCCTTTTCTTTTTGTCATGTGTTGATGAGATCACCAAACTCTCCCATTTTTTCCCCCCCTTTGTTCTTGCATTCTCTCATGCATGATACAATATATCAGAACTTTCCTGCTTGATTCTTTGTCAAGAGAAGATTTCATTGCTCCCTTAGCTGTTGAAAGTGCCATTTACTGAGGGGCTTATGGTGTGAGCAAGCTCCGTTTTAATACAACCATAAATAACATTGTCACACCCTGTCAAGTAAACTCTACTCATGGGATAGTGGAAGAGGCACGCTGGCTGGTGAGCAGACAGGAGACTATGGGAGGCGTCTTCTGAGACTGCGTGGCTACCATCAGTAAAATGTCATGGCTCTCACTTCACTGACCACCAGCTGAAAACCCATCTGAGCTAAAAGTCTCTGCATCCATGGTGCTTTGCGGATCACCGGCTCCCAAGATACAATCGGTGTGGCTTTGGGTTTTTTTGATGAATGATAAAAATTTATGAAATCTTAGGATCAGACAAAGGATTTGTGCATTAGCCATAGTCTTGGATGTTTTGCATCATTAGGCGACAGCAAATCTAGGTATTAAGCACAATCCCTGAAATTTAGACAAGGGTGTGCTTTGACCAAATGGCTGATGATGACTCATGCAGGGCTACATGATAATGACTCCAGATGATGCGCTGAATTTTGATGAGTGGTAGGTCACCATCTCAACATTTAAAACAGTCAGTGCATAAAATTGTTAATGTTAGTGTTATTATGCACATTTTAAATGAGGCATGTGTTGTTGGTTCAGACAGCCTAGTCACCCCAATACTGTCTATCACTATGCTACTACTATATCCTGAGACTGGCTGTCAGTGGGGGAGGAAAGCTGACTTCCCAGTAGCCCACCACCACCACCTAGACCACATGTTGTCTCTCACTGAATACCCTCATGGATCAGGTAAAGAAAATAAAAGAACTATCCAGCACCACTACACGTGGGAGTTGCATAGAGACGGCACAGAAACACAGTCCAAGTCTATCAAGTCATATTCATAATTTCTATTTGAACATGGTTTCTATAAATACCTCTAAAGGTGTGGGCAGAGACAGAAAGAAGCCTGGTTGGTTCTTGTAACTATAGAGGAATAATACCATTTGTTACACGCTACTGAAAAATCACCATAATATTCCTATAATATTCCTACGGGGACTTGTAATGCCTGTGGCGCTCAAAAATGACCTTATCAAACTTTTATGAGCTCCTATAGTAGGCTATTACTATATTTTTCCCCGTGTTATCATTTTTCGACACATGTGACTCCTGCCTGTCACTTCTAGCAGCCGCTTGATATTTCAAACTTTCGCTGTGATATTTGTAAAGTATCCCTCTACAAAATATATATTACAGGATTACAAAACTCATGTCGCCTGGAACATGATTACAACGAGCGAAGTGCGCCTGAACTCACCAACTGTAAAGTGCAGATAAAGATGAGAGTGCACCGTCCGCTGCAGCAGCCCATTGTGTCAGCGGGGGGGGAACGGGACAGAGAGCCGGGGAGAAAGGACTTGGAAACGGGTCGGAGGAGCTCTGGGTGTGCCGAGCGGTCTCAGTCTAGGTCCAAGCAGCGGTGTCCCATTCTCTGTCCTTTCTGCTTCCGCCTCGCTTTGACGACTTTACAGCGAGAGAGAGAAAAAAAAATGCTGCGGGATCGCTCCGGTTTTTCTTTGGTTGTTGCCTCTCTGCCCGGTCGCACTTGAGGTGACTGGCTGGGTAGATGGTTGTGAGCCGGTGTGTAGAGGGGGGGGAGGAGGGGAGGGGAGGGGACGGGACGGGACGGGAGGGGGGTCAGACAGCAAGGGGGGGGGGGGGGGGGGGCTGGATGGGATGGGATGTGGGGCTGAAGAGGGCGTCAACTGGTTTTAGGCAAGCTGATGTCAGTGTGGTGTGTGACTGAGGAGAAAATGTGCGGGGAGGCTACTGGTGAATTCCAAATGTTTAGACAGAGGCAATCGTTTCATTGTCATGGTGGCAGAATGCATTTCAATTAAGCCGATTAATTTGGTGAGATTGGCCAGTTTACCTCACACTTTATGTTAGGGTATACCACTGTCTGGCACAATTTGAATGAAACCGGCTATGTGATGAAAGATTGATGCCGTTGTCTGTTCAAAAAAAAAAAAAAAAAAAAAAAAAAAAGATCATAGAAGTAACCTATTAGCGAGGCATTTTGACATTAATGACTTTTTCGGTGGCGGCTGCGCTGAGAGGAATGAGCTGCAGATGAAGCTGATGGTGGAGTGTAAGCGCCATCTTGTGGCTATTTGATGACTCACACTTTCACAAGATTTGAAAAAACTGTATGTCATTAAAGCTGCTAGGGTTATTAATATTCAATATGATAGTCTCAGTGACTTTTTTTGTCGTTTCTCAAATTTTGCGTCAAGTGTTGTCCTACTTTTAAAATAGGCTCCTGGCTGAGGGCTTTTGTGCCTCTTATTATGTCTAGTTATTATTATTCAACAGCAATAATATCAGTTCTTGTTACATGCTGCGTATTCTACATCTATGCGCCCGATCTCCATAGGTTAAAATTGCCTTTCTCCCTTTAATGCCAAGTCTCTTTCACACCCAACTTCCATTAATGTTAAATCTCTACACCCCTCCCTCTCTTTCCCCTACCCTCTTTCATTTCTCTCCATCCAAACTCTACTTGCCCTGCCTCCCTTTCCCCCCACACAGACCTTTTGTTTGGATCTCTATTTGCCTTCTGGGTACTGCTCCGTATGATTTATAATAGAAAAGATCTTAAAAGCAACTCTCAGTCAGCCCAGCCTCCTTCTCCTCTCTCTCTCTCTCTCTCTCTCTCTCTCTCTCTCTCTCTCTCTCTCTCTCTCTCTCTCTCTCTCTCTCAGGTCCCACCTCTCTCTCCTCACCAGCTTGATAAATCTTTTACACGTCTGCGGGCTGAGTGAGGGAACACTTCACATCTGATTTCATCACACACTCCTCCGCTCTGCTCCTTAAAAGCACCGCTCCTCTCCTCCGTCCCACGCCGCCCGGCCCAGCTGCGTCCAGCCCGGGCCGGGAGCCTGCCTGCCTGCCTGCCTGATGCTCCCCTGCTCCTCCCCCAGCGCTAAAAATAACCTCATGGTATTTATGGAAGCGGACGAGGGACACGATTTTGGCGTTTTGAATAGCCCTAAAGAGAAACCTGCATGTTCAGGGTGTAGAAACAGGGATGATGGAGGGTAAAGCCACTTATAGTCAGTTCACCATGCACCTTTTTTATTTTGCAGAAAAGAGTTTACCCACCTTTTTGTTCTGACCTACAGTACATCTGTATGATATAAATCCAGAGTAAGCATCACACAAGTAGTATCAAACTGAGTTATATGAAAATAATGTCTTTAAGGGGGGGGGGGAAAGCATAAATTAATGCTCAAAATCTAATTTTGTTTAGATTGTAGTTTTGTCATAGGTCTAGTTTACCCGCCTTTTTATTCACCACACATCACTACATCACAAGCTTAATAGTAACAAGTATTATTCTTTTATCTGTGGTCAGTTACAGTTTGCTTCAGACAAACCAGCTGCTGCAGATGTATTCTGAAGAGATGTCATGTTTTACTGTAACTTGCACATGATGTAAGATGTAAGAAGATGTAAAGGGAGCAGGCATTAGTGACTGTCGTGTGCTTTTAGCATGAAATGCCCCATTCACAACTGCATTTCTTTTCAGAACCTGCTTCTGAATGTGTGCCATAAAACTGTGTGTGTGTGTGTGTGTGTGTGTGTGTGTGTGTGTGTGTGTGTGTGTGTGATTCACAGAGGGGAGCCCAGGCTGGAATAAGGTCACTGTCATAGTTCTATTAGAAGCCTTGATGGAGGCTCTCCGTGTGTTCCCATTTTGCCCATTTTGCTCAACACCTCCTCATCGCCTCTCTGTGTGTGTGTGTGTGTGTGTGTGTGTGTGCGTGCATGTGTGTGTGTGTGTGTGTGCGTGCATGTGTGTGTGTGTGTGTGTGACAGGCTTGTCCAGGCCCTCGGGGACTGTTGTTCTCCACAAAGACGCTAATGTGAAGTGACAGGACAGCCAGTGGTGCGCTGCTCTAAGGAGACCTGCATTGTGGAGGAGACCCAAGAGTCTGGCTCATGGTGGACAACAATACAAAAAGACCTGAAAAGGAGGAGGCTTTTCTCTCCTTGAAAGCGTCTCAGCCTCTCCCTTTTAGCTCCTATTCTCTCTTCCTCTCACACACACACTCTTTTGGACGCACAAACTCTCCAGCACAATCCCTCATGCAGACACACACTCAAGAAGTCTCACACATGCATGGACATACAGTATCTGACAAGTAATTCATCATTTGTGAGGCCGCTAGAGACTTGAGAGTAAAATAGATTCCATCCTTTTTTTTACAGTAGCCTGACAGACTTGTTTCCCCAAATTATTATGGTGCAACACCAGGTTTCTTACTATAGGACTAGAAATTACGTTATTACTGAGATAGAATTTAAGAATTTGAGAAATGTTTTACCCAGGTAGATTCTGTGTGTAAAAGAAACAATGCACAGCAAGGTATGAGCAAAATATACATGGCTTTAGTAGTCTGTCATCTAATTCAACTGTTTACATCATGAACAAAAGGAAGGCTAGGAATGAGCTGCTCCCTTCAGCTCTTCATGACATTTACTACACAGGCTCTAGCCTATATAGCTGCAAATTACAGCCGCCATTGGCTGTCCAACAAGCATATGAATGCGTTCTTTATTTAGGCCCATGCTCATAAAAGTTTAAGATTATGCATGTACCCTTGGTGGCAGAGCCTCATCTGATGCCCATTTCTCTGCTGCCTTATCATGAAGAAAGTTCCAGACCCAATGAAGAATAAATACAGAGGCTATTATGAGGAACACGTGAATAATTTATAATCGGATTATGCTTTGGCGAAGAAATATTGGACCCCAAATCATTTGAACCGCCGTTTGTTATTTCTAACGCTGTCCGCTGGGAGGCGCTCGTCTGTGAGCTTAGTTTTCGTTGAATGAGTGCCTGACGCCGCCACAGTTGCGTCAAGCCAGACTCAAATAGCTAGAAAAATACAGGAAGTTAGGCAAGTTTGCCTTCAAAATAAAAGCATATATTTAATGTACTGCTTTTGAAATCCATAGCTACAATTATATAGGTGTGAAAAGGCATTTGGGGGGAAAAATTAACAACTAAACACATTCTTCATTTTTACTTTAGTATTTTGTATTACTCAAAAATACAAAGGGGCAGCAGTAGCCTAGAGGTGAGAGTAGAAAGCTTGTGACCAGAGGCTCGCCACTTTGAATCTCCAGACCAGCTGGGAGAATGTGGGTGAGGAAAGTGAATAAGTGACACTCTCCACTCCCTCAGCAATACTGTCGAGGTGCCCTTGAGCAATGCAAAATTGAGTTCAGCAGTCCAGTGAAGCTGTTCAGCTGCCAACAGTAGGCTAGAAGACTGTGGTTGTACTGGGTGGGTAGAGGTAGCCCAAACAGCCTCAAGATGTCCCTGTTATTTGTTTGTATTTACTTGCATCTTGAGTCCGAACACAACTCATTCAAACTTTGGAGGAACTTGTGGCCACATGGCACAGGCTACTGCCAGAAGTGGCTCTACACTATGCCTTCTTCCTACCACAGATACATGACAATAGACCCTCAAACTCAATTTTGTTGTCAAAGATCAAATTTATTCATCTTGATCTGCACCTGTGTTCCACACATGCACACCTGGCACCTCAGGCTCATGGACAGCAGTAAGGTGCAGGGTGGCCAGTTTCTAAGACATTCTCAGCTGATTTTAACGACAAAATCAAACTTTTGTGTGTCTATTTGTGACTTCTATCATGTTGTAGGCCTCAAGGAGGAAGTAATAGGCTATAATTATAAACCGGTTTTGACCAGCTGCTTCTTGGTATGTGGAATATGTGAACATTGGTTATGTTCGGTTCAGACTCAAGATGCAAATAAATACAAACTGACAGTACAGCTAAGTGTGACCCTGCCCTTGACAACATTTTGGATGCTTTGTGGGTAGTGTGTGTGTAAGCAGTCCTATAGTATTCCTAAATGAAATCTTGACTGAATGCTACTTACCTTATAAATACATTGGACCTACAAGTTGCTTTTCAAGAGCACTAGGTAATAGGGCGTGCTTCAATAACTGTTGTTGGCCAACGATGTCAAGAATGTGGTGCCTTTTTCAGGTCATGGGCCAATCTCCATCGGGATTGGCCAGCATGCATCAACACTGACTGTCACTCACCAAATCTACGAATTGCCTGTTGTGGGCAAAACGCTTATCATGGTTGGCTGTTTGAGAGAGGGGAGGGAATTCGTTGCACTAAAGGCCTACACTGTAGTATGTGAAAACAAAAGTGAAACCTAAAATTGTACAATTTGCTCCAACCCATAGCTCCAACCTGACATGTGTTTGTAAACAGTAACTTGATGCTTTTTAGTTACAGAGATGTGTAAAACTGCCCAACACTCAGACAGTTAACATGAGTGCAGTGCACAGACTGGCGTATTGCCCCTGGTCAGTGTTCACCATTGGATTCCACTGGACACACTGCTGACCTTGTAGGTAAGGACAAGTAATTAATCCATAATCGATGACAGGGCATGAAATTAAATCATAGTTAAAGCTGCTTTGTCTGCAGCTTTTTGTTTAGTCATTAGCCCTACAAACTGACTTCCACTTTAATGGTAAATTAGCAGTTTACATTTGTAACTCCAATTTTTGAGACAGAGGGTTTCATCTACCTGCTGTAATTCACTGTTTGTATTGATCTGGCTCACCTGTAGGCTATTCATCTGCCTAAGACTTGAATGCTCAGTGCTTTACACAACTCATTATTCAACAGGACAGTAGTATAAACCATAAAGCTTTTGAAGGTCTTGATTTTTGTGGTTTATGTGATGTTATCTAGCCTAGGTGTTGGGAATTATTGGAAATTTTGAATGTAGAATTAATGAGTTTGATACTTTAAGCTGTTAAATTGGTCAGTCAGCTTCACAGACAAAACAGGTGGAGCTTGAAACTAGCCTATAGCATGAAGCTAGTTTTCACTTTTATGAAATGCTCTCTGGTAGAACAGGCGGTGGGGCTTCATGAACAGACACCAATCACTCCAGCCATATTGATTAAGTGCTAGACGCCTGAAATGTGGAAGTAGCCTATTTGAGCTCTACTTTTTTTTTTTTTTTTTTTTGTTTTCCCCGCCCTGTCGCCGCTAAGCTACGAACTTGAATGAGACAAGTGTTGCTGAAGAAAAAGTGTCCGTTGTTGCAACGTCGCTCATCAATATCGGCTTTATTTTGAAAGTTGTTACCGGAAGTACTCTGCCGTATTCTCGCTACCTTGACACTGGTCTCCGTCACATGGTGCTGCTTAACCGAGCGCCGATGGAGCAAGATGAGAAACGCAGGAGGCGAGCCCCTCCGGTTGCGCGTCAGCATCCTCTCAAATAGGAATCTGCCGCTGTCACTTCTGCTCTAGATACGGAGAGACGGGCGACTGGAAACCCGCAACAACAAACAAACCTGTAGTTTACGTGACATGCAGCTATTTTTTAATGTGATGTCAAAGAAGAAGAGTAAAGGGAGGTTGTGAGGAGGCTGGGTCTTCGCAAAGAATGATAGTGAGGATCAAGGCGCGCTGTCCCAGGAGAACTCATCTGAAGAGCTGGCTGTGAGAGACCGGGATGCTCCTCTAGCGCACCGGAGGGGCGAGTGAGTACCATATAGCTCATCACTATCTGCTGCGTTTCGGATCTACTTTGGTGACGACCGGACAGTTTGGGACATGGTCAGCGTGACAAGACGTGTCTCTCTTTTATCGCCGTAGAAATATTCTATACAGCGATCCCCACCTGTCTGATCAATCATTCATAGGCTTCTTAGTAAAGTGCAGCATAACCAATTGGTCAGCGATGTGTGAAAGTTGCCTCGCTAATTTGGAAATGGTGCACTTTCCCCGCACACACCCGCAACTTAATGCATGCACGCATCAAGGTTTAATATCATGCAGTGCGCTACAGAGGGTGATTTGGAGGTCGATCATGTCCCTTTAAAGTTTTGATTAGAGTGAACATGTGTTGCACACTGTGGCCACAGTGTCGGTGCGAGGCTAATTAATAAAGCCCTTGTTAGAAGCTTTCATATCAGAGGCACTCATCATTAATCCGCTGATGGCCCAGAGGGCGTGGGTGGTTGTACGTGATGATAGGAGAAAGGCACCAGTCCTGCACAGCGGGGTTGATTCATTATGGACTCAGAGCTGATGAACTCACTGACTCTGGTCCTTAAGAGGAGACACACACATGTCAGACAGAGACACTGGCTTTGAAGAGCAATTTCAGGTTTCATTTTCACAATGGATCCATGACACGGAAGATAATGCTGTCTAACACATAAGTTTCTGTCCATTGTGATGAATGATGAGCAGTTTAACATGATCGATAAGAGAAACAGAAAGCTGCATCAATCCTTTCCTCGACTATGTATCTGATTCAGTGTGTCTCACCTGTAATAGACGCTTGATTCAACTGTGATGCTGAGGGTGTGGGTGTGGGTGTGAGAGAGTATGAGACTTCTACAGCAGGCTCAGTGCATGTAGATGAATGAAATCCACTTACTATGCAGCAAGGGTTCCCATCCCCAGTGTGTGTGTATGTGTGCGTACATGCATGTGTGCGTGTGTGTGTGTGTGTGTGTGTGTGAGTGTGTGTGTGTATTTCACCTCATTACACTCATTGTGTTGACTTAAGCAGGAGGGTCACCCCTGAGGCCCGTTCTCCTGCCTTATTGTGGAGTGATGCCCTGAATTACACCGCGCTCACGCTGATCAGAGAAGTACAGGGGCGCGCTGGGAGAAGCATTTCAGCTTACGTGTTAAGTTCATTACCATTATTTCAAACCGAAGCACGCCATATTCATGTGATTTATATTTCCTGGCGCGCGTATCCCACCGTATTACACAATCACCGGGATAAAGGTGTCCCGAGCATCTCCCCCCCCCCACTCACTCACTCATCACAAGTGTATTTTGTCGAGAGGTGCTTAACTCTTGAATCCCAAACTCAGCGGGCTATGCTGCAGATTTGCGATATAGAGCTCCAACTCTCTCTGGTTCGAATCCCGGGCGATTATGTTCACAGCCTGCCCACGCACACTCCATACAGTAGCTCCTCTATTCTCGGTTGTTCTACAAACTGACAAAACTCCCTCCCTTGCAGCCCGTGCGCTGCATTTCTCCCGAGGCGTCCTCGATATTTTCCGTGTGTATGTATTAAACATCAAGCATGTCGAACTGCAGGCGTGGGGCTGAGCACTTTGAGGCAGACTCAGCCTTCTGTGGAGGGTGACAGAACAGTCAGATGGCCCCCACAGGGCAGGGAACAATTCCTGCTGCTGATTCACCCAAGGCGACAGGACTGGAGCACTCCCTCCTTCCCTCCCTCCCTCCCACCCTCCATCCCATCATCCCTTCCCACCTCCATCTCACAGAAATGAACACACTCTCTCGGGTTCACTCGCACACCTGCAGCAGGGCTTCTGCTCTCTCTCTCTCTTTCTCTCTCTCTCTCTCTCTGTGTCTCCCTTTCTTGTCCTACACACACATGCATGCACGCATACACATACACTCTCTTTCTCACACACACACACTACATGTGCCTAAGAAGTGATATTGAGTGTTTTGAAAATGTGATGGCAGGTTTAGGGATCAGAGAGCCGATTGTCCATGAACCCGGAGTGTGTGTGTCTCTGTGTGTGTACGTATGTGCGTATGTGTGTGTGTGTGTGTGGGCATGCGTATGCGTCCGTGCGACTCTGCTGTGTGCGTAATAGCTCGGGGATCGGGGGCCATAGATTGGCCAGTCACCCGGACAGATGTGCCTTAGTCTGGGCTTGGAGTGCGGGGCCTCAAACTGGCCTGCCACCCAGCATTAGCACCATGGATCCATGACCAAAGGGCTCAAGGCACCAAAACTCACTGTCTGCATAAATCGCTTTCAATTATTAATGCTGTGCATAGGGCAACAAGAGGCATTGCAGAGGCCAAGGGGAGGAGACAAGGAAATGAGAATGGGCACTGAAAGAAAGAAAGACAGAAAGAAAGAAAGAAAGAAAGAAAGAAAGAGAAGTGGATTAGATTGACTGGCTTAGACTGAATGAGTGCGAGAGAGAGAGAGAGAGAGAAGGAATGGGAGCAAAAAAGACTGAAGGGAGGTGGAATCAATGAGGGAGTAACGAGTAAAGACGAGGAGAGAGGAGTGGGGAAAAGTGAATGGAAGGTATGGATTTGAAATTGTTTCCTTTTTGACTTCTCAGTCTTCTTGGAAACTGAGCATTGACGATAAGCACCTACAGTGCAGCATCAAAAGATTAATAGATCACCGTAGCAACCAAAGATCCAGAAAGAGAGAAGCTACATTGGCGATACTGTCCTTTTCATTCCAGTGAATCAAAGGATGGACACACACGTCGCACACACACATACACGCACACACACACTTAATCACACACACACATTCTGTCACACTCTCTGATTTTTCAATTAATGCATTTAACATACAATTATATCATAATTATTAATTGAGTGCATGGGTGGTTTGGTATCATTCATGTCAATGTGCACTAAATACATTTCATGCTGTAGGAACAGTATTACAGTAGCTTGGTATAATGTCCATTAGAGTAGAAGTACTGTAATCCATAAGTATTGATTCATGTCTCAGGCTCTTATGCTGATAGTAGCATTACAGCAAATGTCCCTGCACATGATAATGTGGACTTGTATACAAGAGCACAGATAATAAATAAAACAGCAAAGCATAAGCAGTGATTTACATGGGCGTGCTGGTAACTCCCATCACGTCTCATGTGATCCAATCATAATATTGGAATACTTAGAAGAGACAAAAGAAGAAGCCCCCTTCCCCTGAAGCTTGTGCCAGGTTTTGGAGCTTTATCAACGGCTAGAAATTGAAATGAAAATTCACTCTGCAGCATTTAGTGTAGTGTATTTGTTGAATTAACACATTTAGACCCATGGGTCCTCATCAGCTAAACTGATGTGATGAAAAGGATCCCACTGCAATGGAATGCTACAGCTTGTACCCACTTGTACATAAATATGTTTTGAGAACCATTTTAGTTGCTTAAAATCATCACACTTATAGCAGTCACCAAAACATTTTACTTTACAAACTGGTTTTGGAAACAGTTGGGAAAGCTTTCAAGGGTCTTGGCAGCAGGTGAATGAAGTGAATGGCGCTCTCTGTAATGCTATTTGGACTCATAAAGTTTCCATTGAAAAAATATTCATTCAGCTCTCATTGGCATTGCTCCTTTCATTGGTTTATCAGTGGCAATGATATGAACATTCAGATGATGATTGTTGTGATGATCGTATATGAAAACCCAAAATATGCAAGTGTGCAGACTTTGCCTTAATGAACTGTGTGGCCAGAGTATGTTTAAGTACATCATACCATGACCTTTTCACATTACACTTTGCAACTGGTTTTTCCATTGCCTTATCACTTGACATAGTCACTGTCACCCACGGCCCCTTTCCTTTAACTTCCAAGCCCGGTTTCTCCACTCTAGTTTAAAAGCACAAAGGATAGTTTCATCAAATCCTGTGTATTTGTGACTGCCAAGATATTCTGTGTGGGTCTCCTTTCCAGCCAATCGAAGAAGCTCATGGAGAGGGAGACATTTCTCCCTTCTTTGTCATTCACAGCCATGCCATTTTCTGTCCTATAAGTGCTACAGAGACATAGGTGAGAGGGCGAAGTCGTGATTTGAACCTGTTTTAATTTAATCTAATTATTTTTTACTCACCCAAGGATGTTTGACTGAGAATCCACAGTCAACCACAGTCTTCTACTGTTGGCTACAGGGCGGCTCAATAGGGGTTTGGGGGTTCAGTGCCTTGCTGAAGGGCAACAGTACTTGTTAAATCTACACTAGGGAACTTTCCATGTTGGCAGAAACTGTTTGAGAAAAGAGGAGGAGACTGTTTTGTATTTTGCTCTTAAGATTCACTTCATCGCTTCCTGTGGGTGGAGAAGTGTCCATACCCAACAGCAGAATTTCATTTGGGCAAATAGGGCGAATCTACAGGGTCTCAATTAGTGGGGATGGGACGCTCCTCTCTATAGCAGCACCACTTTGTGAATTAGGCTGATTTTACATAAAAATCCTGCCTAGTGTATCTTTAAGGAAGGGGAGAGCGTTACGCAATCACTTCTGCTGCCCAGATTTTTACGTCCGGTTCAGGGCTTCGACCCAGCCTCTTGCTGGCCAGAGGTTTGCTTCTTCAGGCTTCCCTTCACACGTGCGCCCAGCAGATTTCATCTCAGCTTCCCTCAAAGTACACAGAACGGCAAGAAACCAGAGCTAATTCTCAGCTACTGCATCAGCAGGTGGAGATACCGCAGTGACGTTACCTTCATAAGTGCAGCAGATAGAGTTTTGTCTGATCAGTGAATATATTACAACCAAGTCAAAATATTGAACATCCCAGATTTTTTTGATCGTGGACAGGTGGCCATTGTAAAGGCAGAACGGTAACACTTTATTTGAAAAGGGGTGAATAATACAACTGTTGTCATTAAGTGTCATTCGGTTGATAATGTCACTTTCAATGCAGAGACATCTAGAACAGTGTCAACTTTGCATTGAAAGTGACATTATCAACCGAATGACACTTAATGACAACAGTCGTAAACATTCATAAAGTCTAATTCATGTTCATGTCAGTTGTCATGACGTAGTTATGACAGTGTTATGTCAGCCTTATTCACCCCCCTTCAAATAAAGTGTTACTGGCAGAATTAGAGGCTATGCTACATTTTGAAGTGCTCAGTTATACAAATTAATAAACCCAACATTGTCCATTAGTTTCATACAACCTTGTCTTGATGCCTACATACTGATTTAACAGTTGTATTATGGTATATTAGCATTAACATTGGGAAGATGTGGTTAGTAATTATGCTGTTGCTATTAAAGACCTATTTTGTGAATCTGCTAATGCAGTTTAATCTTTGTATTTAACCTGTTGCGACTGAATTAATCTTATTGTATGGCGATGTATTTATTATGGGGTCAGTCCAGTGTTTGGACGAGCAGAGCAGGTGAGGCCCACTGATACATAACAGGATGTAATGCAGTGTGTGTGTGTGTGTGTGTGTGTTTCTATGCTCTCCTAAAACATCTGTTTGTTTGCATACATACAGTAGGTCTGTGTATGTTAACCTTTTTATTACAATATCCTTATTATAGCATTAATATGAATATGAGGTGTTTCACCCAGCTGTAAATGTCTCTTCCTGCTTGAGGCACAGTCGCCCACTGTAAGCATGTTGTGTGTTGTCGGGTGAGTTCACCTTTGCAACAGTAGCTGCTTATTGATTCCTCTGGCAGTCGCACAGGTGTTAGTGATGGAAGATCAGCCTCCACACTCAAAGAGCATGAGGACACTGAGGCATTCACGCTGACTGGTGTGTTTATTTATTCATTAATGGGCGGTTTTTACTGCTCAGCTCTCCCTCAGAGGACCGTTTCACCTGTTTCACCTCCTGAGGTTTGAGATAGCAGGGCATTTGATATTAGGATCTGTGTTGGATCTGTAGGGTCTGCCGTGCACACACACACGTGCATGCACCTCACCCCCATCCTCAGTATGAATGAGTGAGACTGTGAGGACAGTGAGAGCTAGAGAAAGAAAGATGGGTGGAGTAGAGAGCTCCGGGGACCATGGCAAGCCAGATCCTGTATTGATTGGTTTGGTAAGAGAATCCTCAGGCTTTAGTGATGCTGCTTAATAAGAGCAGCTTGAGGAAAGGGAGATCTCATCAGCTGGACTCCACTCCAGAGGCTGTCGTGTCTACGGCTTTAAAGGGATAGTTCACAGCAAAACCAAAACATCAGCAAGTGGGGGCTAATCCGTTTAGACCGTGGTTTTCTGACATTCAGCAACTGTTAAGATCTGGAAGCATCTCTTTACCTGAGGAATCACGTAAAACACATCGGCTTGACATTTTCTCAGCGAGGCAAATTACGCTGTTCAGGTTTTTAAGAAGTGAAATAAATGTCACCATTGACTGTGTGAACCTTTAAGTGATGTGCACACTATCACAATGCTGTAATCTTCCCATATCTAAGTAGTCAAAGCATTGCGTACACCAACCACATACATAACTGGAGAGAAGGAACATTCTCTATTTCTCTACATTGCACAATATGAATCTCCTGATCTTGCTGCATGTGTGTGTGTGTGTGTGTGTGTGTGTGTGTGTGTGTGTGTGTGTGTGTGCACGCTTGTCACGGGGTGGATGCTGTGGTTTGTGCTTTGACGTAGTCTTTTCATGGCATGTAGCCTACCTGTCTATCTTGGTGTTAATCAAGTCAAGAGCCCAGCTTCAGAGAAACACTGAGCTATTTTAGGAGGCAGCAGGTTGTGATAAGCCAGGAAGTGAAGTGACACAACTGGGGTTGAGATTTTTTTCTTTTTTGTTGCCTGAAAACCTTGAAGATGTTTTCATTTAGCAGCTCTCTCCCTTCTGCCACCTTGCAGATTGCACCTTGCCACCATCAGATAGCAGGTAACCACTGAAGCAAACTGCACATCAGAGCCTGAGGATACGCAATCAGATTACAGACAATCATTCATTTACTTTTTATGGTAAAATGACATTTATAATCAAAATCAAGATTGGTCTGCTAAAAGACTCTTATCAAAATGCCTCTGTCCTGTTAATTCCTAAGGAATCGGGACAACAAAGGATATTTTGGTAGTCATTTTGACATTTTTGTCACTTTACAGATTATTAGATTTGATTTTTCTGTTGCCAACTTTGAAGAATGTTGAATTTATGATAGATTAGTGAGTGTGAGATTGTGCGTGTATATTATTGAGAGAGGGGATGGGACTATTTTGGGCTGTTTTTGATGATTTAATTTTGTTATTTATGTATTCACCTCCACATGAAAGAGAGCTGAAGTCCCAAGTGGGTCTATCTCTGTCTCTCTCACGCTTTCTCTCTCTCGCTTTCATGCAAACGCACACACACACACAAATCCATATTTATTTAGCCATTCTCCACTGTTTCCCTTAATACCCATCATATCGCTATCATCACTCTTTTTTCCTTTTCATTTGATGTGAACTATACACCCCCCCCCCCTCTCTCTCAGAACTCAGTCGATGTACTTCCTGTGTAATCTGACACGTGTGTGTGTGTGCGTGCGATCGAGTGTGTTTGCGTGTGTTTGCACTTGTTTAATGAAATCACCTGCTGTGTTTGTCCCCTTCATTCATCCGTCTGATCGATAGCAAGCTGGGTCTATCAACATGGCAGCTGCCACGGAATCTCTGCTAACCCAATTAACCGAACCGTATACTAACCCAATTAGCAGAGCTCTACACTATATTAACCCAATTAACACTGTCATGCACACAGATCTCTCTGGCATCAAACATGCAAGGCCAGCAGGTCAGACAGCCAGTGAAATCACTACTGTAACAGTCTCACTCCCCGCCTCCCATACTGAGCAGCAGTGTTTGCTACTGGCTTTTTTTTTGCCCTTGTAAAAAATAAAAAAAATGGATTACCAAAGACGCCAGAATATTCTGTGTAGTACACTCTGTTTATATTGAATGTATGTGTTTTACTTTTTGCCAGTGACAAACAAGGCAATCACTGCTGTGCAACAGTTTCAGCTCATCTACATCGTGCCAGCCTCTAAAGAAGCACTTCACTGGATTGATGCTTAAACATCACATAACATTTTCGGCGTAGCGGCATGCATTTCAGTGGGGCTGAATTAGTCATCTGTGACTTTTTCGACAGTGTCAGGTGCTGTGAGTAGTGCAATGGATGAGCAGGCGTAGTAACTTGGCAGTAACAGTGTATTAGCTGTGCTAGAGTGGAGGTGTAAGGTAGGTGGCCTTGGAGAAGAAGTGTATAGAAAGGCAGCATGACTCACCTAGAGAGGAGCCTGCATACTCCATTGAGAAACACCCACAGTGCGCTCTCTCTCTCCTCTCTCTCACTCTCTCTCTCCTCTCCATCTGTGGTGCTATGGAGGACAGGCAGGGAGAGAGGGAGAGACGGCGAACATGCATGTGGGTTAACATTTCTGAATGCACCTGGGGTAATGGTTTTTCCATAAGCTGCCATTGTTGAGGCTGACCTGGCTTTTAAGACTGAATCAAATCGATGGCTTCCCCGTCTGAGGCTGGGAGGAGCAGGGGAGCGGCTCTCTGTCTGCGCAGCCACGATAACACTGCTCAGTGGACACTAACCACCTTTCAAATGGAAATGGAATATATCCAGTGAAAATTAGACACAGTCATCTTTACCGTGCTTAGTGTCGGCCAGTGAATGGGGAGACGGTAGCGTGACGGTTGATGGGTGTGTCTCGCCTTGGCTTTCTTGTGTCAGGGCTTTGCATTTGCAGGGCATTTGAGGTTCATGCCGTGCTTCGGTCATGTTTGCCGAAAATTTTTTGCACACACACACGCTCACACACACTGTGACAGAAACAGTGTGTTGCATATCGGGGCATCTAAGATTGCCTGCAAGCTTGCAGTTGCAGGGAGTGACTCACCCAAAACCACGGGGGTGGAGGTGTGCTACAGTATGCTAACGTACTGTATACACTCCTGCTCTCTCTTCCTCTGTCTCTCTCTACATCTTTATCTCCCACACTTGCTTGCAAACACACATACACACCCAAACAAACGAGCACGCTCATAATAAGGGGGTGGATTTATATTGTAGATTGCTGACATAGAAAGCGAGTGCTATGATCAGATTGAGTACTGGCCCAATCCAGTGAAACCCCTGGAGAATGGTTTAAATCACTCATAGATGCTGCCTTCCCTACAGATTAAAGTGGAGGGGAGTGTGTATGAATGCATGTGTGTGTGTGTGTGTGTGTGTGAGTGCGTGCGTGTGTATGTGATCTGTCAGAAAAAAATAGCTATGTTTGTCACTGTGTGTGTGTGTGTGTGTGTGTCCATGTGTTTCTGTGCATGTGTGTGTATCTTTCAGAGGGTAAAGCTGATGAAAAGAGCCATTGGGAAAGTGTGCTGTGGTAAACGGTTGCATGGAGGTGTCGGCATGTATTACTGCTCCAATTGGCTCTCAGGAGCCGTCCTCAGGGAAATAAGGGCAGCAGCACAAGCAGAGAGAGTCTGCCTTTGACATAGAGTTATGTGTCTGTCCTATATGTGCGTGTGTTTCAGTTGTTTTTAGTCAAAGATTGATGTAGTGAGGCGGAATAAATGTGCAGATATAGGAATATGTGTAGGAATATGTGTAGTATATGCATTGTGTTTTCTGTCTATGATTAAGTGTGTGTGTGTGTGTGTGTGTTCAGGTGTGCATCTATCTATGTGTATGTGCATGCAACTGGGTTTAAATTCCTGTTTCTGCACGTGTAGAATCATTTGTGTGTGTCTTTGTGTGTGTTTGTGTGTGTGTGTGTGTGTGTGTGTGTGTGTGTACTGTTCGCTCAGGACTTCCTAGGAGTCCATATGGTGTCAGGGGGTGATAAATGTGCTCTAGGGGCAGCGCTCAGCAGCTGTTAGTGGACACATGGCATCACACACTGCGCCGCAGCCTTTCCACTCTACAGTGCTGCAGGCCTGTGGCTGAAGTGGGCGTCTACCCACGAACCCAACACGTTCCCGTGCGCCCGACACGTTGTGGGTTTGCATCCAGGTCACAACCTCGGTCACATGTCATGCCCATTTCTCTCTCTCCGTCATTTCTGTGTCTTTCCACTGTGCCAAAAGGTAAATAAAGGAGAAGAGGGAGTGTGTGATTTATGTGTGGGAAGAGGTTGGCTGGAGCAACAGACAGCAGGTATGGTGTCAAGAACAGACTGAAACTATGCTGTAGTCTCAAGCCATAGACCGTAACAGCAAGACTGCTTAAGGTGCTTGAAATGTCCTCTTGTGCAGGAAGGTGTATGTCGGTTTAGGTTCAGTTTTAAAGGTAATTCGAAGCTAACTTTCTTTGCAACCATTTATTGAGCTAGAGAGGATTGAAAGGTGCACAGTTGGCTTAGAGAGAAGATAAGGGAACTAATTCCTTCCCTCTTCGTCTCCTTCTCCTCATTCTGCTCTTTGATCCTCACCTCCCGCTTCATATCTCTTTGGTTGCCATGTTTATGACAGCTCGCTTTCCTTCCCTCCTCCTGCCTCTCTCCTCTCCCACTGTGTGGCGTGGCATGTCAGCGGTTCATCTTCTGTTAGAAGTCCTCTAGCACACACACACACACACACACACACACATGTACACACACACTTAGAGCAAGACACACCCGCCGCTCGCTCTTATAGAGGTAAAGTGAGTGCACCAGGCATCCGTGATGAATAATTGAGTTATCTGGCTCCGTGCAGAAATAGCAATCTCCCCACACAAGTGTGAAAACATCACTCGCCACCCGAGACCTGGGAACTGGCGCTGCCATGTAGGTCTACGCATGTTTGTGTGTGTGTGTGTGTGTATGTGCGTGTGTTTGTGTCTACATTCCTGCTTCTGTTACTTTTGTCTTTGTGTCTGTTTGTATGTGAACATTTTAGAGGGTATATATTACATGCCGCTTGAATCATGAAGTCATCAGATGTTGCACTGTAGAAAGTGTGACTGTGTATGTGACATGAGGTTCTATTTTTATGCGACAAATCGGGGTCATAAATTAATGGGGGCTCGGAGCAAAATGCCCTTGAAAGTTCACAAAATGCCCGTGAAATTAAAAATGAGGGGTCAAAAACTGCCCTGGTAATTAGGAGTACCCTTTTTTGCATTTCACCCTGTTCACATTTTTTTTCATGGAGTTAAGTCAAATCGTCACGCATGAATGCGACTACAGTCCCCTGTGGGCCATCGTAGCTGATTTGTGGGAGCTGTGACTCGGGGATTCTTTCCAGTGCATTCTGGATGAGAAAAATTGAGCGGTTTTTGATCAGAAAACAACAGCGTGCGCCGCCTGAAGCAGTAGAAAATGTCCCTGATTGCTACTGATTGTATTGTACTGTGATGTAAAAATCAGATATTAGTGGTACAAATTGATTGTTCATTTGCCAATTTGCAATGCAGCTGTAATAATTCATTGTAAAAAAAAAAAAAGCCCTTTCAAAGGACCAAAATGCACCTAAAAATCAAAGCAAAGGGACAAAAAATGCCCTCTGAAAACATATAATTTCTTACCCTGCTACGCGTGCCATGTGAAGTGTGAGACCTATTTTTACAGCCCAGTGTGACTGTGACGGCAGCACCTCCGGAGATTATCATAACTGTTTAAATCCTCATAACTAGACTTATTGGAAGAGCGGAAGGATTGCGTCTGCCTCGGTAAAGAGTGACCTGATGTAAATCAGCTGCGAGGCCTGGCATATATTCTCCATGTGAGAGACTCCCAGGAGCCCTCTGAAGCAATCAGACCGGTGGCATGACAAAGCTGAGGGAGCAGAATCACAGCAAACTGACAAATAAGGCCAAATCTGACAGGCGAATTCTCAGAGCAGCGCCGCAGTTTGACAGATCCTTCACCAGAGGAGTGCGAGCCGACGCCCTTCGCAGCAGTTCTATTTCATAACGTTACAGTAGGACTGATCAGATCGTGGTCAATTCTGTGTGAAGCAATCAACACGTCAGATATGATACAGATAAATATAATATACACGTGTGTGACGGCTGTGTAGTACAGTATGAGTGCAAAGCGAGGTTAAATGTAATAGGTGTTCATGGCAAAAGGTTGCCTGTTAGTACAGTATGTGTGTAGTACAGTAATGTGGGCTAGGAGGTAGACAGCCAGCTGTTGGGTCTAAGAGCTCAGAGCGCCGCTGTGGGGGGACGGCCACAGATTAAACAGAAATCCTACTGATCCAGCCCACACACTTACCATCCCCCCCTCACACACACACACACACACACACACACATCCATCAGCGTAAAGAGGTGCTGCTATGAGTGACCACTTATCTTTCCTAGCCTGCGATGTTAAAGAGATCCGATCCGTACGTGGGACAGGCTACTGCCATGATAGGTGACGAAATCTTGGAAGCAGAGGGTGAGGAGGAGAGGGGCGGGGCCTGTGGGGTTAAACCTGGGTTAGGCTGGCCCTGGATGGACGGGTTCAGCAGCTGCCAGCATGCATATGGTTCACTGGGCTGGATGTTGGGGTCACACTGACAATACTGACAAGACAGGAGAGAGAGAGAGAGAAAGAGGTCAAGGCAGAGAGAGAGAGAGCGAAGAGCGAAAATGTTAGTTCGCAACATCGTCATGCGGTTGTGAAAATGCTCGAGTGTGTTTGACAGCGTGCTTGTATTTCCTACAGATGAACAATTAATCTAAAAAAAAAAAAAATCTAAATTGCAATATGAATATGGCTGCAATTAATTGCTTAAGGGAGGAGTGTCCAAAATGGATTTCTAAACAAGGTATTTTAGTGCTTTTAGTGCTGTCATCATACTCAAACTCAGCAAATCACTTTTCTTTAAACAATTTTTAAGTTCTACAAAAGATTATGACAAGAAAAACTTGATGATATTTATCGCAGTTTCAAAAAAATGTTTTTATCAACATCGTTCAGCCCTAGTATCTATATACGTCCTTGAGTGTGTCTGTGAGACTGAGGGACGGCGCACAGTTGAGATTGCAGGCGAGACAAAGTGAGCTTCAGTCCCGCTGGTCTGCCAGCACCTCTGGTCTGCCTGCACCTCTGGTCTGCCTGCACCTCTGGTCTGCCTGCACCTCTGGTCTGCGCTCCCCCTGTGTTTTCGGCGGGGTTAAGGCTCTTTAGCGGGGGAAATCGTCATTAATCTGCTACGTGCAGACAAGCCGGGCAGAGCTGGGAGAGCTGGGAATACCAGAACACGTGGGGAGGGAGAAATCTCCCCACGTTTTGAAATCCTGTTTGGATGTTTCACTACATTGCAGCTGAGAGATTGAGCCGTTCCCGCTCCCGTATTCTCTCTGTCTGTCTCTGTCTCACTCATTCTTTTGTTCTGTTGTTTTCTCTCTCTCTCTCTCTCCCTCCCTCTCTCTCTCTCTGTCTCTCTCTCATTCTCTTATTCGTATGTTCTCTCTCTGTCTTCTTTCTCTCTCAGTCTGTCTGTCTGTCTGTCTCTCTTTCTCTCCCCCTCGTTCCCTCTTTTTCGGTGCTAGCTGGGGGATTGGGAGGGTTCCTCCAAATTGGCACACAGATGAATAATGCATCTAAAGCAAAAGCAGAGAGCTGGGGTTGGATATATCTGTCTGTCAGACTTTCTTTCTCTGTATTACAGTTACGTAGGGAGTTAGGCTGATACTTCAGAGGAGAAGAAAGGCGTACCTCTTTACCCAGCTTGCCGTTTACTTTTCCTTCTCCGGTGTTCTCCATACCGTCATTAGCTCTGTCTTCAGTTAGTGAAAGTATGCATGGTCACTCGTAACATGTAACTTACAGATTCATACGTTTCGTGAAACACTCCTGGATTTGGGGATTTTGGGGAGGGGTGCTTGTTGTTTTGCTACAACATGCATACATAATGCATGTGTGGGATTTGGATTTCATTTGATTCTCTGCCGCTGTGTATGTGTGTGTGTGTGTGTGTGTGTGTGTGTGTGTGTGTGTGTGTCTGTGTGTGTATTTGTTGCTATTCCCAAACTGCAGTGTTAAAAAGCGAACTGCACTCGTGAGCATAAAGCTCACTGTAGCACCATCATTAAAGTAATGAGCAGGAAGTTAGCACTGAAGTCAACCATAAACAGAGATAGAGAGAGAGAGAGAGCAGGAAAGAGGGAGAGAGAGATCCCCAATCCCATAAGGATAAATCTTAAATCCTGAATGTTGCTTCTGACTCATTCTGGTTAATTAAGTCGAGCCGACTGAGAGGAAAATGGGGTCTTGCCTTGCCTGAGTCTGTAGGATCAGCACTATACTGTATTTGCGGCTTACGTAGTCTCTCACTGGAACTGTCCTCTCCGCACTCGGAAGGGAGAAACAGAACAAACTGTATCTAGTCTGTTCCTCCCATTTTTATTAGCTTGACCTGAACAACCCCCCCCCCCCTCCACACACACACACACAAACTCACATACACACTTGCCCTCAGGTCCTGAATTTACATACACAGATACCAAGAATAAATGGTCCCTTTCAGCGCGGGGTTTCGGGGTATGTGCGCTAACAGTGTTTTGTTTATTACGCTTTATCGTTTAGCCCCCATTTATGGGAGGTGTTATTTCCACAGCCTGTACTCACCAGTGAAACACACATCTGCCTCCCCCCTCCCCCTCCCTCTCCCTCCCTCCCCCTCCTCATTCCAGCCTGAAACTCACAGAAACAAAGAAATCTGTTGAGCAACCTGTAGCGTTTTCTTTGATGTTTTCTGGTAGAATGACTTGAATGAGTGAAATGTCATAATCCGGTCTAACTCGAAAGACAGCGCAACACAGGGGTTGTCATTTGAGGACATCGTAGGCTCAGGATCAGGTCAGCAACACGTACAACAAGCACTTCTTTATCCCCAACGGGAACCAGAAGGCTGTTGCCAACTGTCCTCTACTGAGAACAGCCCACAGTGGATTTTTAAAAATGTTTATGTATTTAAACTTTCCCTTTGAGATTAAAAATCTCTTTTTCCTAGCCGGGAAAGCAGCAACATGACAAACATCAAAGTTACAGGCAAACAGCACGTGGGTCTGTACATAACCGAAAATAGAATCAGAATCACATAGCAGGAACAAGTGAATTTATGTACAATCTTAGCCAGTGAGATAGTGATAGTGATAGTGCAGATGCAAGTTCCCCAAATGTCGCTCTCTATTGCTTAAAAGAGACAAGATCCACAACTGTTGCTTACAGATGATGTCTAGAGCATTTTCTTAGTAATATATTGCCACTAAATTTGTTCTGATGATACATTCTACTAAAAAACACGATTGGCATCTGGTACCATCACAACCAGTGTAGCAGCTCACAAGGAGTGTACTATAGCACTCTATATATATGTAGCACCAAAGATCACAGTTCATTTGACACATTTATTTAGAGATTATGTTACTTAGTTTACTTCATACACTTACACTCACTTATATAACAGAGAGACATTGCCTATAGCTCCAAGCAGACCCTACATCATATTTGTTCTTTCTCATAACATTACAACGTTAGCCCAGGACAAATAGCACAGCAGGTTATGTTCACTTGATCCGTTATGTGACCAGTTGTGGTTGTAACAGGTCACACAAGGATAGGCACTCAAATGCAAACTGAATTTCCAAGTGCTAGTAGAAGGTCTTAGTCCTAGTGGATGTGTGTGTGTGTGTGTGTGTGTGTATGTATGGAAGTGTGTGAGGCTTTGAGATAGGCATGGCAGCCGACGGCTAAAATGTCAGGGGTTAAGCCATAACCCCCTCCCACCTCTGTCTGTCTCTATCTCTCTGCTTCTCTCTCTTCCTCTCCCTCTCTCCCTCTCTCCATCTCTTTTCTTCTCCGTCTCCCCATCACTCCATGTTGTTATGCACAGTGCAGCGGTGTCCCGCGGGGCCGGAGATTGCCATGGACATGATGTGATTTCTCCTCTCCTCTCAGCTGTAATGTGCTGTGGTCCAGGCCTCTGATGAACTTGCCTCACAATGTTTGGAAGACATGTTGCCCTCTACACTCTCTCATTCTTCCTCTCCCTCTCTCTCTCTCTCTCTCTCTCTCTCTCTCTCTCTCTACCATCTCCAGTAATTTCTGTCTGTCATAGATTGAGTGTGCATCAATGACCAATCTTCAAAGAGCATGATAGATTGATTTTGAGGTGGGGCAAATAGAGGACAGACTGCTGTACAGGTTGATAGTGTGGTGCTAAAGAGGAGCTATGATTGAAAATAGTTTTTATTGCTTGATGAGGATTGTTAGCCTTTATCTGGTGTCTTGTTGTGTGCATGAACTGAACTGAAGCATGTGAAATGGCATGCACTTATTTAACTGAAGGTATTTATTGAGCATCAGTAGCGCGTTACACCGTCCCATACACACAGACGCACACACAAACACACATGGCACAAGCACACACACGCACACACACACACAGCAATCCTCATATCTCGGGGTATGCTCCACTGCTGCACTCTGATAATAATCACTTAGTTGGATTTGTCCTAATGTGATGACAGAGAATGAAAGCTGCGCTCAGGAACATGACGGGGACATATCGGCCTTGTGAATCTCCAGCTTCAATTAGGAAAATTGCATGGATGCTGGCTTTGTTAATCCAATGTGGAGAGGGGAAAAGAGGCTTTTGGGGAGTCTCCAGGTACCATTACGCGATAATCATTGGCAGGCTTGGGCTGGGGATACAAGGGAGAATCACCAGACAAGTGCCCACACCAGATGCAGTGCAGCTGGGCTGTGAAGCTGGAGGAGGTGTGGTGTTTTCAGATGGGGATGAACACAAGCATGATTTCCATTACCAGTCATATGGGTCATAGGGCTTTCTGCTAATGGAAACTTATATTTAATGAGCACTCACAGTGTTTATTGTCATTGTCCTCATGACATGTGATGTGACTGTTTAACTGCGAATGAATGCTTTCCCTCTGCGTGTGAGCTGAGTAAGACTTGTAGCAGTACTTCTAGATTTGAGAAAAATAGTTCAGCCTCTGCACTCACTGCTGGGATCTGACGCAGAATTACAACCTCCGCTCAACCTCCAGCTAATGGCACCCTAAAACTCTTGCAAATCGTTTGATTAGACCAAATTGGCCCTATTTATCTCAGAGTTGAAAAAGCTGAATAAACTCACTTCTGTGGTAGAAATACTATGGTCTTAAATTGGCTTGATCAGTAGCACATCCATCTATTATGTCGTCAGGCACAGGACACGCAGATTGACGACTGGGGAGAGACTTCCCTGAGAGGGAGCTGGAGTCCTTGCTAACTTGAATGATGCTCATTACATTGGTGCTTGCAGTTTTGGGGATGACTGTAATGGGGGTGAAAAAGTTGGTTAAATTCACTCCTGGGAGAAATGCTATACTTGTGGTGTAATTCAAGAGCGTGTTCAGTCTATCCATCATGCTGGCAGACACAGCACACTTGGGTCTAAAGCTGGGAATAAAGGACTCATACCAAGATCTTATGAGCAGGAATGATGCCTGTAATATATTGCACAATGTTCTATATAATGTGTATATATACAGTATGTGTGTGTGTCTGTGTGTCCTTCTGTCTCTCTCCTTAGGCCTTATATCTTTTCCCATTACATGATAGTTCTGTGGAATATTGTAACAGCACCAAGGCCCTCACCTTTGCACTCATTACTTGTATTTGCTTGTAATTTTGGTGATGAAGGAATTTAAGCTTGTTCTAATGTTGCACTCATTGTAAGTCATTCTGGATAAGGGCTTCAGCTAAATATCTGAAATGTAAATATAAAATGTGTGTATATGTGTGTGGGAGGTTGTATGTGTGTGCACAGTGCTAGTTAGAATACTCTGTGTTAGTTAGAATGCAGTCTGTGCTAAATACTGGTTGCCTGTCTGTAAAAGTGACCAGTTATTGATTACAGATTACCAGTTACTGAAAAATTCAAAGCAAAATAGATTACAATTACTATTTTGACTCCTTCTGCTTCCCTGATTTCCCCTAAGACATTTAACATTTAATATTTAATGTGCTCATTCGTGTTTTTTTCATGCAACCTGTCAATCAGACAGTCTCAATAATTGTGCTAGTTCAGAACAACAGCTGCACAGATGTGTTTCGTTTTAGGTGACTGCAGAGAATCACCTAAAAATTGGTGAGGAGATTGGCTACTTCTTGAAGAAGTAAATAGGCCATTGTTAATCTATCTACTTAAATACACCTTCAAATATACTCAGACTCCCAAAAGGTGCTGAGTTTATGCCTTGTAAGACCTTTTGGCTCTGTAGGAGAGGAAGTCAGTTGTGTGTTGCTGTCAGT